>NC_134688.1:464963049-465058049 GCF_050947455.1 Rhinoderma darwinii | reverse complement strand
AGTCAAACACAACAATTTAGCAAAAAATAGGATGCGACCGCACCATGTAAATAAAGACTTACGCTTATCCTTATTTTTTTATGAAACTTTTATCTAATGTGTACCTCTAGAGGGCGACGTTTGACTTTATAATAGTTGTGTTGACTGTTCTATAATTCTTAGATCATCAGCAACTCTAGAGGTAGTCACTTAGAGAAATCTGGATGACAACCTCTGTGGGAGCTGAAGTGATTCATTGGGCGATCATATTGGCTATTACCCAGTTTTCCCAGAATTATGGATGAGTTTTTTTTAAATAATAATATGACCCTAGGACTCCACCTGTAAATTTTAACGATATGCAAAATGTATCATTTAAATATATTGCAGATTTGATGCTATCATACTGAAGGGCTCCATTTCTTCACTATGTATCACCTGCAGGGTGAAGGTTATATCTCTGGAAGGCAATTTCTCTACTGAGGGTCCCAATCTAAATCCTAATTAAATTTGGGATGCGCCCCCTGGTGGAGTAAGAGGCCACTGGATTGTTGAACCAGCAGACATGACAAACCATCCGTGCATGCATAAATATGACTAGATGGTCTATGAAGAGTGAGGAGCATAGGAAAGGCTGATGAAATGTATTGCATTACCCGCCACCACACAAATATCAAACTGAAGACAAAGTAGTCTATAAATGTCATAAATGTCTTATTTCAGTATATTGTATTCTGCTGCAGAGCATTGTCGCCATCTAGTGGAGAAAGTATAAGATAACTACACTAGAATGCTTTGTGTTGGACCATCGTTAAGAGGTTGTACGAGATTAAAAAACATGGCTGCTTTCTTCCAGTCACAGCGCCATTCTTGTCCATAGGCTTTGTTTGGTATTATAGCTCAAATTAACTGAGCTGCAGTACCACACACAGCCTACAGACAAGAGTGGCGCTGTTCTTGGAAAGAAAGCAGATATGTTTTTTTTAATATGATACTTCCTTTAAGGCCTTATTAATGCGGACGTGTTAAACGTCCATGTGACGGCCGTTGAGACAACAGCCGGACCTATATAATTCAATGTGACCTTTCACACGGCCGTTGTTTCAGCGGACCATGTGAAGGATCCGTGAGAAAATAGGACATGTTCTATTTTTTCACGCTTCACGCATCCCTCCATAGACTCTAGAAATCTAGCCTAAAGCTGTGAATACAAATAGTGGTTCCCCACAGCACAAGTGCAAGGTTTGTCCAGGATTAGAAGACAAGGTCTGCTTTTTAGAGAAACAGCGCCTCTCTTGTCCATGGGATGTGTCTGGTATTGCAGCTCAGCCCCATTCACTTGGTTGGGGATAAACTGCAATACTAGACACAGCCCATGGACAAGAGAGGCTCTGTTTCTGTAAAAAAGCAGACCTTTTCTTCTAATGCTGGACAACCCCTTTAAGAAGTATCAATCGAATATGTTACTAAAACAGTCAGTTCCCATTGATAAAAAAAAAAAGTGTCCTATCAGTTGTAACAGATTTAGGGCTCGCTTTATATTTTTCGTCTGTCTCTCTTGATTGAATGGTAGGTTTTTGAGAAAATACACATGCAACAATTGGTTCAACCTATGCAGCAGCACGGGGGCCCAGTAGGTAAAGGGTTCCACTGCCACCTTATAAGCAGCTAGCAGATTCCTACTGTCTATAGCTCACAAATACTAATGGAGAAACATAAGGGGGTGCTCTTTGTTGAGATATTGGAGAGCAAGGGACCCACATAATAATATTCTTACTCAGGGACCCTTTGCTGCCGGAAATGCTGGTCAGATCCTGTATGGCCGTGAAAATAACTTTCCATCATTTGGGGAATTAGCACATCAATGCATGGCACAGACAGCCTATGAATTTCAATGAAGTGATTTTCCATTTCCCCTGTGGCGGCGCTGCAGTGAAATCAAGCATTCGAAGCTGGGTTCCTCCATGGATTACAGCTGATCGCTGGGGTTCTCAGCACCTCGACAACCTCTTTAAGTTCCTTCTGGTCTCTTCCATTTTGGCTGGCAGACAACTGAGGGGTGTGGCTTAGTAAAGAGGTGGGGCTTGACATTATTGGTCTCATATTGCAGACCGAGCTCCTACTATAGTCAGTGTCCGTATACAGCCTTGTGAGAAGGAGAAGGGGGGATTTTGCTGATCTAGGACTCACACAGAAGATTTTGTGAGACAAAATAGGACCAAGTGAATTTATTTTTTAATGTATTTTTTACCTTTAGTGTTCCTTTAAAGTGGTTGCATTTATGTGGCTCATATGATTTATATCTTTACTGTATATTCACTACCGTTCAAAAGTTTAGGGTCACTTAGAAATTTCCTTATTTTTGCAAGAAAAGCACAGTTTTTTTCAATGAAGATAACATTAAATGAATCAGAAATACACTCTATACATTGTTAATGTGCTAAATGACTATTCTAGCTGCAAACGTCTGATTTTTAATTCAATATCTACATAGGTGTATAGAGGCCCATTTCCAGCAACCATCACTCCAGTGTTCTAATGGTACATTGTGTTTGCTAACTGTGTTAGAAGGCTAATGGATGATTAGAAAACACTTGAAAACCCTTGTGCAATTATGTTAGCACCGCTGTAAACAGTTTTGTTGTTTAGAGGAGCTATAAAACTGACCTTCCTTTGAGCTAGTTGAGAATCTGGAGCATTACATTTGTGGGTTCGATTAAACTCTCAAAATGGCTAGAAAAAGAGAGCTTTCATGTGAAACTCGACAGTCTATTCTTGTTCTTATTCCATGCGAGAAATTGCCAAGAAACTGAAGATTTCCTACAACGGTGTGTACTACTCCCTTCAGAGGACAGCACAAACAGGCTCTAACCAGAGTAGAAAGAGAAGCGGGAGGCCCCGCTGCACAACTGAGCAACAAGACAAGTACATTAGAGTCTCTAGTTTGAGAAATAGACGCCTCACAGGTCCTCAAGTGGCAGCTTCATTAAATAGTACCCTCAAAACGCCAGTGTCAACGTCTACAGTGAAGAGGCGACTCCGGGATGCTGGCCTTCAGGGCACAGTGGCAAAGAAAAAGCCATATCTGAGCCTGGCTAATAAAAGGAAAAGATTAATATGGGCAAAAGCACACAGACATTGGACAGAGGAAGATTGGAAAAAAGTGTTATGGACAGACGAATCGAAGTTTGAGGTGTTTGGATCACACAGAAGAACATTTGTGAGACGCAGAACAACTGAAAAGATGCTGGAAGAGTGCCTAACGCCATCTGTCAAGCATGGTGGAGGTCATGTGATGGTCTGGGGTTGCTTTGGTGCTGGTAAAGTGGGAGATTTGTACAAGGTAAAAGGGATTTTAATGATGGGATTGCAACGCCATGCCATACCCTGTGGACAGCGCTTGATTGGAGCCAATTTCATCCTACAACAGGACAATGACCCAAAGCACCTCCAAATTATGCAAGAACTATTTAGGGAAGAAGCAGGCAGCTGGTATTCTATCTGTAATGGAGTGGCCAGCGCAGTCACCAGATCTCAACCCCATAGAGCTGTTGTGGGAGCAGCTTGACCGTATGGTACGCAAGAAGTGCCCATCAAGCCAATTCAACTTGTGGGAGGGGCTTCTGGAAGCATGGGGTGAAATTTCTCCCGATTACCTCAGCAAATTAACAGCTAGAATGCCAAAGGTCTGCAATGCTGGAATTGCTGCAAATGGAGCATTCCAAGACCAAAGCAAAGTCTGAAGGAGAAAATTATTATTTCAAATAAAAATCATTATTTCTAACCTTGTCAATGTCTTGACTATATTTTCTAGTCATTTTGCAACTCATTTGATAAATATAAGTGTGAGTTTTCATGGAAAACACAAAATTGTCTGGGTGACCCCAAACTTTTGAACGGTAGTGTATCTATTGTCCAATGCATCATGGATACAGCCATATTGGATTATCAGAAGCAGAATAACCATAATAACCTCCCATAGTATATACTAATACCTAACTGCTATATAATATTCAAAAGTTATGAGGAGACAGAGCTGTCATTTTTCAACACAATTTATTTAAATACAATCCCTACACCTAAAGGATCCAGGAGAAAGCAAAAACCCTGTACACGTCCGGACAATTTTTGGCACAGGGAAAAAATTCCTTCTAGACCCCGAAAAAAGGCGAACACTCTGAGAACCCAGGATCAGGCTATTAATAAGACTAACTAATTACATATTATATATATATATAGCTATGACCTATTCTATTCAGTAGTAAGCTATAGGGTTATGTATACGTTGTCCAATCTCTGTTGTTCTCCACGATGTCCCGATACCATATGGGCCGCTCCTCCACTGATCGGACTCTGGAGATCACAGCACGGTTTTGGTCTTCTCTGCTAGGGAAAGAAAATACTACCCTCCTATGTCACAGGAGTAGGCCAGTTGCAATATAACAGGTCCCTGATGCGGCATAAGTGACTGGCCAATCCTAGGAGGGCAGGGATTAGACTTTCGGTCTTTGGCTCTACTTTTTAGACTCACAATTGATGTCTTTCCGCTTTGAAGTTTTTTCTCCTTCCACTAGTCCACATTTATCATGCCATTACCTCCTTCCCAGCTGTAACTTGCCTCGTTGGTGTACATAACATATAGCACGTGTTCAAGTCTTCTACATAACGTAAAGGAAAACCACGTTCCCTTTTACCCCACCTAGTCATTTCTTCTCCTCCCCTCTGGAGGTGGCACATGGTCATATAGACCACTGAGAACTGTACAGTCTCAATGCAGAACAAGCAATGCCCAAGATCTAGCACAACCATGGGATGCTATGGGATAACGCCCTGATGAAACCCCTCAATAACCTTATTGAGGCATATGGTTAAAGAATCTTAGCATATGTGACACGGAGGAGTTAAATGAGGACATCAGTGCCATCTTGGCGATTCAGACAAACAGGTTTGAGAAGCAATTTTCATCTAATAATGTTTTCTTTTTCACTTTTTGTCTAAGGGTATGTTCACACGGCTTATTTTCGGCCGTTTTTCTGGTCGTGAACGACCGAAAGACTGCCGAATAACCGGAAGCAGAACGCCTCCAAACATCTGCCCATTGAAAAACGGCCGCGAAAAAGAAGTGCATGTCACTTCTTGAGACGTTTTTGGAGCCGTTTTTCATTGACTCTATAGAAAAACAGCTCCAAAAACGGCCGTAAAAAACGCTGTGAAAAAATGCGACTTTGAATAAAAAACGTCTGATAATCAGGAGCTGAAAACAGCTCCGTATTTTCAGAAGTTTTTTAGTAAGCTTGTGAACATACCCTAAAGCTACAAAACCGTTAGGACCATTTCTGAAAAACCTTTATGTCAATCATTGGCGACTGTCATGAAGCTAAGGGATGGGACAAAAAGGAAGTGAGTACACCCCTATGGTCAGTTAAAGGGATCCTGTCATCAACATCTTACCTGTTAACTCGCCTGACCCCTCAATGGCCGCAGCTGTCCAGAGTTCATTCCTGTTCTCTTCTTTCCTGAAGTCCTCCTCTGTCAGTAAATATAGTCGTTTAAACTTTTCCCGCCTTTTATGGTAATTATTTTTCCCTCTGGGATGCAGCTTCTTAACCACGCCCACTGCCACCACCTGTCCGGCCCTGACTGGCTAAGGAGCTGTCAATCAAAAAGAAGGAGGTGGAGTCCACTCTGAGATGCTGGAGGAATGAAAACCTGACTCTTTTCAGATGAAGATTTGACTCTTTTCTGCTCATTTGCATACGGTGTGGGACCACTGAAAAACGGAATACTAAAGCTACAGAGCTTACTTAGAACATATTTATAGCTTAGATGACAATGATTTTTCACCCACTTTCACCAGGTATTACTGGCTTTATAGCTAAAATGCTGGTGACAGGTTCCCTTTAAGACAGCAGACATGGCACTTGCTGATGTCATAATGCATCCAGTGGCCTAACTATAGGGGTCGCAGCCAGAGGTGTAGCTAGGTTCTCCTGCACCCGGGGCAAAGATTTAGATTGGCAGCCCCCCAACTTATTTCCCGACATCTCCTTCCCCCTCGCCATGTTTGCTTTCTCTACTAATGAATGAGGTGTACTTTTTTTTTTCCACAATTGTTTTAATGTAACTCAAGCATAAAACCATTTCTAAATTTTACAAGCGATATTGTTATAACAGTAAATTAAAAGAAAATAAATTAAAGTGGCCACACACAGCCCCCTGTAGATAGCTCCACACACAGCCCCCTCTTGTATATAATGCCACACAGCCCCCTGTAGATAGCTCCACACACAGCCCCCTGTAGATAGCTCCACACACAGCCCCCTGTAGATAGCTCCACATACAGCCCCCCTGTTGTAGATAGCGCCACACACATCCCACCTTGTAAAAAGCGCCACACACAGCCCCCCTTGTAGATAGTGACACACACAGCCCCGCTTATAAATAGCGCCACACCCCCCCTTGCAGATAATGCTACACATAGCCCCCTTGTAAATAGCACCACACACACACACCATTTTAGATAGTGCCACACATCCCCCCTTGTAAATAGCGTCACACACACACCCTTGTAGATAGTGCCACACAAAGCCCCTCTCTTGTAGATAGTGCCACACACATCCCCCCTTGCAGGTAGTGACACACACAGCCCCTCTCTTGTAGAAAGTGCCACACACCCCCCCTTGTAAATAGTGCCACACATACACCCCTTGTAGATAGTGCCACACACACACCCTCTCTTGTAGATAGTGCCACACACAGCCCCCTGTTGTAGGTAGCTTCACACACAGCCCCCTGTTGTAGGTAGCTTCACACATAGCCCCCTGTTGTAGAAGGCGCCACACACAGCCCCCCTTGTAGATAGCTCCACACAGCCCCCCTTGTTGATAGCTCCACACAGCCCCCCCTTGTAGATAGCTCCACAGAGCCCCCTGTAAATAGCGCCACACAGCCCCCCTTGTAAATAGCTCCACATAGCCCCCTTGTAGATAGCTCCACACAGCCCACACTTGTAGATAGCTCCACACAGACCCCCTTGTAGATAGCTCCACACAGCCCCCCTTGTCAATAGCTCCACACAGCCCCCCTTGTCGATAGCTCCACACAGCCCCCCTTGTCGATAGCTCCACATAGCCCCCCCTTGTAGATAGCTCCACACAGCCACCCTTGTAGATAGCGCCACACAGCCCCCCTTGTAGATAGCTCCACACAGCCCCCCTTGTAGATAGTGCCAAACAGCCCCCCTTGTACATAGTGCAACACAGCCCCCCTTGTATATAGCGCCACACAGCCCCCTTGTATATAGCGCCATACATCCCCCCTTGTAAATAGCGTCACACACACCCCCTTGTAGATAGTGCCACACAAAGCCCCTCTCTTGTAGATAGTGCCAAACAGCCCCCCTTGTATATAGTGCTACACAGCCCCCTTGTAAATTGCGCCACACAGCCCCCCTGTAAATAGCGCCACTCAGCCCCCCTTGTAAATAGCTCTACATAGCCCCCTTGTAGATAGCTCCACACAGCCCACACTTGTAGATAGCGCCATATAGCCCCCCCCCCCCTTGTGGATAGCTCCACACAGCCCCCATTGTAGATAGCTCCACACAGCCCTCCTTGTCGATAGCTCCACACAGCCCACACTTGTAGATAGCTCCACACAGCCCCCCCTTGTAGATAGCTCCATACACCCACCCTTGTAGAGGTCAGGTGACAGGTTAGGTGATTGGACTGGTCCACTCCCGGGCCATCACAGACCCCAGTCAGAACGCTGCCGCATGAACTCCTCGCTCTTCCTAACGCCATGTTCAACATACAGGGCGCCTATCAGCAGCGATCAGCTGCTCCGCAGCGCCCTCATTCCCTACCACGTATTTGCACCCGGGGCACATGCCCCGCCTGCCCCCTAGCTACGCCCCTGGTTGCAGCGGTCGCAATTGCGACCGTGTCCTGAAGCCAGGGGGCCCGCGGCTCCCCGCACCACATCAATAAAAAGTTACTATAGTAACTGGGGCCTATGTAATAAACTACACAGGCCCCTGTTACTATAGTAACTGACAGTACTTAGCCTCCTTGTTCCAGAGCGCAGTGTAGGTCCTGACGTCACAACACCGTGCGCAGCTCATTACGTCATGACGCTGTGCGCCGTGCACAACATCTCGACCCTGGATGGAGTCAGGATCTCTGCTGCGGCCGAAGAGGAGGGTAAGTTTAATATCACTGTCTGCTGGAGCTGTTAGGTCGGGGACCGAATCCCGGGGCATCCACCAATCAGCTGTTTTGGAGTGGGTGCAGATCTCGTACAAGCGCTACTTACCCTTCATCCCTTCATTCCAGTCACTTGCTCACACTGTGAATCACTGACACAGACGTGTTGGCGGTTTAAAGTGTGAGCAAGTAAGGGAAATTAAGGGGAAACAGCGCTCGTAACGAGAGCTGCACTCCCCTCAAAACAGCTGATTGGTGGGGGCCCCGGGAGTCGGACCACGACACATCAGCTATTGATGGACTATCCTTAGGATAGGCGATCAATGTTTAGGGACTGGACAACCACTTTAAGCGTACCATGTTGTAGGTTTAGATATTGGGCTCATGAGACAGGATCACACATTGTGTAATGCTGTCTGCTGGGCCCTGTATCTAAGCCAACCACATGTTATGTTTAGATACAGGGCTCCAGCAGACAGTAATCTTATACTTAATAAGATTCCTGTTTCCTGGACCCTGTATCTAAGCCTACCTTGTGGTAGGCTTAGATACAGGGTCCATCAAACAGTATCACACATGCATATGGGCCCCGTATCTAAACCTATCACATGTGCCACTAATGTTTGTTTTTTTGTGTTTGTGTTTTTTTTACAGGTTTGGTTGTTGGACTACTTCGGATTCGAGAACTACTTCGATGACGGCTTTTTTTATTATCAATAAAATTGTTAACGAGGGTTGTGTGGGGGTTTTTTTAATTTCAATTAAATATTTTGTCTATGTCTTTGTATTTTTTTTAAACTTTATTTCTACCTCCTTATTAATGGCCGCTGGCTGATTGACAGTATCCATTACTAAGGCGTGGCTTAGTTTGCCGATGCAGAGGCTAACACTAACCACCATTATTACCCAGGTAGCCACCGCCACCAGGGGTGCCGGGAAGAACCGGATACAATCCAGTACCCGACCTTCTGTAGCGAGGGTCGGGCACTGGGGCAGCCGCAGGCTGGTATTATCAGGCTGGGAAAGGCCAGAAACAGTGGCACTTCCCACCCTGGTAATGCTAGGCTGCTGCTGTGCTGTATCTGACTGGTTATGAAAAATGGGGGGGACCCCACGTCATTTAAAAAAAAAAGAATAATTGGAAACTATATGGGGTTCTCCTATTTTTATAGACAGATACAACATAGCAGCAGGCTAGCATTGCCAGGGTGGGAAGGCCACTGTTTCTGGCCTTTCCCAGCCTATTAATATTAGCCTGCGGCCGTCCCAGTGCCTGACCATCACTACAGATGGTCAAGTACTGGATCGTACCCGGCTCTTCCCGGTACACCTGGTGGCGGTGGGTACTGGGGTAATAATGGGGGTTAGTGTTAGCCTCTGCACCGGCTAACATTAAACCCTGCCTTAGTAATGGATGCTGTCAATAAGCCAGCGGCCATTACTAAGGCGGTAATAATAAAGTTTAAAAGAATACAGGAAAACATTTTTTTTTTTGAGAATAAAAAAAACGCCGTCATTGAAGTAGTCGTCGAATCCGAAGTAGTCCAACAACCGAACCTGTAAAGAAATACAAACACACAAAAGTAATTAGTAAGGGTCTTTTACATCAGCATTGCCCTTCCGTTGAGGGATTCCGTCTGAGGTTTCCTTCGGGTTAACCCCTCAACGGAGAGGCAAACGGAAACCTAAGTCGACTGCGCTATTGATTCTGTCAAAAACAATGGAACCCTGTCACAACGGTGACAAACGGAAACCTTTAGCAACGTTTCCGTCACCATTGATATCAATGGTGATGCAAACAGAAGCTTCGGTTTCCGTTTGTCTTTCCGTTGAGGAGTTATATAACCTCTGACGGAACCCCTCAACGGAAGGGCAACGCTGATGTGAACACAGCCTAACACATAAAAAAGAAAAACAATTCTTATACTTACCTTTCCTGGGTCCAGTGCTGGAGTCGCAATGTCAGCGAGCTGGGCCCTATATCTAATCCTGTCTTGTGTGATACTGTCTGCTCAGCCACTGTATCTAATCCTATCCATAGCTATAGGGTCGTAGTGCTATAGATATGCTGTCTCATATATGCACACACATATACACACACATATACACACACATATACATACACACATTATTTTTGGGGCTATTTCCCCTGACGTTTAGACTTTAGTGACGCCCCTGGCTGCTAGTGCTGCATCGCTGAAAGCTGCGGGCCGTCGGCCATGAGAAGTTGGGGGGCCCAAGAAGAACTTTGCATCGGGACCCATGAGCATTTAGCTACGCCTCTGAATGCATCGATTCCATGTGTTTACTTTGACCTGTATAATCAGTGTGCTATGACATCAGGAGGCACCAAATAAATATCTATAATCTACATATTAGTAGAATTTTTACATTACATTTCGATTATTACCAATTGTAGCGAGCGATCGGGTGATCCGAGGAGCGATGGGAAAGGGGACAGGCCCACAAATTGGCAGCTGGCTCGGCTCTCAGTGTGGATCACAATGGCCAACAGGCCTTCCCTTTCTCTCCGGGCCTTCTCACAGCTAGTGATGAGGGGGTTTGCACTGGATAATGAAGATGGCCGTCTCTTTACTTCCCCCGGGATTCTCCCTGTGTCTGCTCCTGTCTTGTTGGTGTTCTGGGGTGTCCTTGGTGTTATGGGTGCAAAATAAGACCGGAGGCTGAAGAGTGGCGGTGTAACAGGCTCAGCTTGCGGCACAATTTTACTTAAGTTTTCCATATAAAATGGAGATAACCGTCTTTCATATGACATGGAGGCTCGTCTCTTACATATAACTCAATGCTTGTAATACAATGAAGTGCCAGATGCAGGAGAGGGGGGGGGGGACCCTCTCTCTCTCTCTCTCTCTGCTTTCTTGTGGCTTTCTACCCTTGTCAATTCAGTGGGACGATAAGATATCAGTCCATGAACGCAGCTTTCTGCTTCTGTGTAACGGCTCTCAGCCTCTCAGTAAGGGTAGTAAAGTGTATATAAGAAGGATGAGACTCCCCTATGTATATGGTGCAGGGGCGTAGCTAAAGGCTCATGGGCCCCGATGCAAAAATTCTTACTGGGCCCCCCCCCCCCCGCAAACTTCTCATGGCCGACGGTCCGCAGCTTTCAGCTGCATCGCTGGGTCTCCTAAGTGACCCAACAATGCAGCACTAGCAGCCGGGGGCGTCACTAAGGCTGGGTTCACACACCCTTTTTACGGACGTAATTCGGGCATTTTAGCATTGAATTACGTCCGAAAATGCGGCTCAAAAGCGTTGGCAAACATCTGTCCATTCATTTGAATGGGTCTTACGATGTTCTGTGCCGACGGTCATTTTTTTTTACGTGCCGCTGTCAAAAGGCGGCGCGTAAAAAAGACGCCCGCGTCAAAGAAGTGCCTGTCACTTCTTCAGACGTAAATGGAGCCGTTTTCCATGGACTCCATAGAAAAACAGCTCCAATTACGTCCGTAATGGACGCAGCGAAAGACGCCTGCACATGCCATTACGGCTGAAATTACGGTGCTGTTTTCGCCTGAAAACAGCACCGTAATTTCAGCCGTAACAGACGCTGCCGTGTGAACATACCCTCAGGGCTTAAAATGTCAGGGAAATAGCCCCAATACATATGTGTCCGCCCTAAAAAAAAGTGTGTATATGAGACAGCATAGCATATCTATAGCACTACGACCCTATAAACTATGGATAGGATTAGATACAGTGGCTCAGCAGACAGTATCACACATGATAGGATTAGATACAGTGGCTCAGAAGGCAGTATCACACATGATAGGATTAGATACAGTGGCTCAGCAGACAGTATCACACATGATAGGATTAGATACAGTGGCTCAGCAGACAGTACCACACATGATAGGATTAGATACAGTGGCTCAGAAGGCAGTACCACACACGATAGGATTAGATACAGTGGCTCAGAAGGCAGTATCACACATGATAGGATTAGATACAGTGGCTCAGCAGACAGTATAACACATGATCGGATTAGATATAGGGCCCAGCAGACAGTATCACACAAGATACGATTAGATACAGGGCCCAGCAGACAGTATGTGAGGGTTACATCCGGACTTACCTCTCTCCGGAGGACGGCGCAGGAACACGGGCTCGTCAGGCGCTGAATAAGTGGCAGCTCCAGAGGAAGAAGCGTCTTGGGCGTCATGGCAACGGCAGCACCGCCGACAGCCATGACGCATGCGCCCGACGGCAACAGGGCGAAGTCTGCACGGCGGGACTGGAAGGAGGAGAAGGAGGAGGGACGCGGCCGGAGGAAAGAGAGCGCGGGAAAGAGGAGGGGCGGAGTAAGCGGTGGCGCGAAAAAGGAGGGGGAGCAAGCGGAAGTGAGCAGAGTGAGAGGAGCAGGAGAGTGAGAGGACGGACGAACACGAGGAGAGGACTCAGGGAACAGGGGTCCGGACAGGGCCAGTGAGAGCTGCAAGGGAGGTCGCAGGAGGAAAGAGAAGGCAGGAGTCTGACAGAACGTGGGCTCTCCTCTCAGCCTTGGAGGAAGAGGACAGAGTACAGCACGGGTGTTCCTGCTATCACCCTGGAGAAGGACAGAGGACCGGTCGGAGCACAAGGAGTGTGCCAACAGCCACAGGTACCGTGCCCAGACCTTGAGACCCCTAACCAAGAACTAGAGGCCCGTCATAAGAGAAAGAGCCCTTGTCCTAGTCAGTGACTGTTTCAGGCAGTGACGTCCATCGCTAGCTACCGCTAACCAATTCACCCTGAGCTAGGCCCAGAAGACAGGGCGGACTTGCTATCATATTAACCGCGCCAGTGTCGCGGCGTGTCCTCCAGGCTAGAACACTGCATGTAACCCTGCATGGAACTGTTATTGCTAAAACACTGCATGTAACCCTGCATGGAACTGTTATTGCTAAAACACTGCATGAAACCCTGCATGGAACTGTTATTGATGAAGCACCGCATGTAACCTTGCATAGAACTGTTATTTATGAAGCTTGTTGGAGCAGGAGCAGACAGAAGGAACGGTCGGGTTGACGGGACTTTGTTGGACTACTAGCTGGACTTCGTGTAACTTGTAGCGTCAGCCCGCCAGTTCAGTTGCGCCCTAGGGGGTCCACCGTGCGGACCACCGACTGAGGAGAGAGAGGGTTTGTCATGAAAGGTAGCGGGTAGCTCCGCAAGGACCCGTGACGGTGCTAGTAGGTACGTTAGTCGCTGATTCCCACGACGCGACCCGTGGGCCGAGAGTGTGACTCTTACCCTAGGGTAGGCTGTCAGTAGCGGGTAGCTCCCGCCGTGACTGACAGCGGCGTATCCTTAGCCAAGCCGGCAACGTGGGGTCAGGCACAACCTCTCTCCGGGGGACTTCCAGCGGGATCGAAGTCCTCAACCTCAGGCTCCCTGTCTGCTCCATAGAAAAGAAGTTATTGTTAATTGCTCTCTGCAGTAAAAGAAGTTGCCCCAAACAGAAGGTGTTTCTTGTTCATTGTGTACCACCCGCGGTAGTTCCTCCTACAAGTATCACACATGACTGGATTAGATACACTGCTCAGCAGACAGTATCACACATGATTGGATTAGATACAGGGCCCAGCTCGCTGACATTGCGGCTCCAGCGCTGGACCCAGGATAGGTAAGAATAATAATTTTGCTTCTTTATGTGTTACTGATTATTTTTGTGTGTTTGTGTTTTTTTACAGGTTCGGTTGTTGGACTTCGGATTCGAGGACTTCAATGACGGCGTTTTTTCTCAATAAAATGGTTAATGAGGGTTGTGTTTTTTATTTCAATAAAATATTTTTTCTATGTGCTTGTATCTTTTTAAACTTTATTATCACCGCCTTAGTAATGGCCGCCGGCTGATTGACAACCTCCATTACTAAGGCGAGGCTTAATGTTAGCCGGTGCAGAGGCTACACTAACCCCCATTATTACCCCGGTACCCACCGCCACCAGGGGTACTGGGAAGAGCCAGGTACGAATCAGTACCCGACCATCTGTAGTGACGGTCAGGCACCGGGGTGGCCGCAGGCTGGTAGTATTAGGCTGGGGAAGGCCAAAAACAGTGGCCCTTCCAACCCTGGTAATGCTGCCTGCTGCTGCTGTGTTGCATCTGGCTGGTTATGAAAATTGGGGGGGACCCCACATCGTTCTTTACAATTATTTTTTATTTTATTTTTTTCAAAATGACATGGGGTCCCCCCCATTTTTCATAACCAGCCAGATACAATAAAGCAGCAGCAGCCTAGCATCACCAGGGTAGGAAGGGCCACTGTTTTTGGCCTTTCCCCTCCTGATAATACCAGCCTGCGGCCACCCCAGTGGCCGACCATCACTACAGATGGTCAGGTACTGGATCGTACCTGGCTCTTCCCAGCACCCCTGGTGGCGGTGGGTACCGGGGTAATAAAGGGGGTTAGTGTTGGCCTCTGCATCGGCTAACACTAAGCCCCGCCTTAGCAATGGACGCTGTCAATCAGCCAACGGCCATTACTAAGGCGGTAGTAATATAGTTTAAAAAAAAACACAAAGACATACAAAAAATATTTTATTGAAATAAAAAAAACCTCCACACAACCCTCATTAACCATTTTATTGATAATAAAAAAAAAGCTGTAATCGAAGTAGTCCTGGAATCCGACGTAGTCCAACGACCGAACCTGTAAGAAAACACACAAAAAATGATTAGTAACACGTGTGTTAGGCCTAGATACAGGTCCCATGTGTGATACTGTCTGTGGGACCCTGTATCTAAGCCTAAGACAACGTAGGCTTAGATACAGGGTCCAGCAGACAGTAATCTTATACAGTATAAGATTACTGTGTGCTGGGGCCCTGTATCTAAACCTACAGTGTGGTAGGCTTAGATACAGGGTCCCACAGACAGTATCACACATGGGCCATGTATCTAAGCCTACCATGTGATTGGCTTAGATACAGGGCCCAGCAAACAGGATCACGCATGGGCCATGTATCTAAGCCTACCATGTGATTGGCTTAGATACAGGGCCCAGCAGACAGGATCACGCATGGGCCATGTATCTAAGCCTACCATGTGATTGGCTTAGATACAGGGCTCAGCAGACAGGATCACACAATCTGTGATCCTGTCTCATGGGCCCCCTAAGCCTGCTACATTGTAGCCTTAGGGGTTGTACAGTCCCTAAACATTGATGGCCTCAGGATAGGCCATCAATAGCTGATGTGTCTCTCGGGACCCACAAATCAGCTGTTTTGAAGGGGCCGCAGCACTTGTACGAGAGCTGCTTCCCCTTCATTTCACTACTCGCTCACACTGTGAATTGCCGACACGGATTCACAGTGTGACCGGAATGAAGTGACAGGAATGAAGGGGAAGCAGCTCTCGTACGAGTGCTGCGGCCCCTTCAAAACAGCTGATTGGCGGGTCCCGGGAGTCGGACCCCGCCAGTCAGGGCTAACCTTACCTTCCTCTTCGACCGCGGTGGGAGTTCTGCCGTCTCGATGCTGTGCGCGGCGCATAGCGCTGTGACGTCATGCGCTGCGCACAGCGCTTGACGTCAGGACCTCCGCTGCGATCCGGAACCAGGAAGGTAAGTAAAGTATGTTACTATAGTAACAGGGGCCCGCGGCCCGAGTTACTATAGTAACTTTTTATTGATGTGGTGCGGGGGTCCCGGTCGCAATTGCGACCGCTGTGACCCCTATAGCTACACCAGTGATATGGCGATATTGTTCACAGTCCACAGAATGGATTCCTGTTACTTTTAGTACATTTCAGAAGATTTCCTTCTCTTCAGGTTGTTTTCTTATTTCCTGTGAGCTTTACTATGGCCTGATGTTCTTGGCAGCCTGACTCTGGATCCAAGATGGATACCACCGTCCTCCTCTACCTACCGACTCCAACTGCCAACTTACATTCAAACTCTGACTGAAAAACTGACACTAACGGCTCACTGACTCTGACTGCCACTAACTGCCACTCCTCCTCTTACCAAACCGAGCCCCCTTTATGTGCTAAGCTCCTCCCACCTTCTGGAAACTTCTTAGGGCCTGTTCACATCACCGTTCGCTTTCCGTTCCGGGGTTCCGTCGGAGGTTTCCGTCGGGTGAACCCCGCAACGGAAAGTGAAACTGAAACCACAGCTTCCGTTTCCGTCACAATTGATATCAATGGTGACGGAAACATTGCTATTGGTTTCCGCTCGTCCTCCTTCCAGTATGTTATTAATTTACATGTTTATTTATGTTAACAAATTTTACACGGTTGATATGGCTGGCTAACGTTTTTGTACGCAGGTACAATTGGTTTACAATTAATAAATAGCCTTGGCCGAAATTTATACCACATTCAGGTGTCTGTGTATTATTGATAAAGTGGTTATTAGATGTTATGTATTGAGCAAGATAGCCCGTACATTGGTCATAAGAGGTTCAGTCATTTACTTTCAGGTTTTAGGGCCAATAAGAAAAACAGTAATGAAGAAGAAAATCTGCCGCCATTATGCCACCGATTTCCAAACATTGAATGTATGTATTTATTTATACTTTCATTTAATAAAAAAAATTGGGATATGGGGGGTTGTTATACATTATGGCTCACATTTACTAAGCTGTTTATGCCCGGTTTCTCGCAAACTGTGTCAAATAAAGTCGCCTAATTTAAAAAGTGACAAGAAAAGTGGCCGTGGTCTTCAAGGAGACGTGGTTTAGGACACATTTATTAAAGTAAACTAAGTAAAAATGGCGCAAATTTTTCCCTTACTTTATTGCAGGGAGGAGATTTGAACCCTGGACGGGAAGGAGATGGGGGACAAGGGCTGTGACGTGTAATGACCCCCAAGACATCACTTGTGAGATAATGTGTTGTAAATGATTTTGCATTTTTAGGTACTGTTACTTTAAAATAACAAATGTGAAGTTACAATGCACTGTGTTATTGCCTATGCAGGAGTGGCCTAGACTAAGGGCCTGTTCACATCAGCGTTCACTTTCCGTTCCGGGGTTCCGTCGGAGGTTTCTGTTGGGTGAACCCGGCAACGGAAAGTGAAACTGAAACCACAGCTTCCGTTTCCGTCACCATTGATATCAATGGTGACGGAAAAATTGCTAATGGTTGCCGTTCGTCACCATTCCGGCAGGAGTCGACTGTGCTATTGATTCCGTCGGAAAAATGGAAACCTGCCGGAATGGTGACGAACGGAAACCAATAGCAATGTTTCCGTCACCATTGATATCAATGGTGACGGAAACGGAAGCTGTGGTTTCAGTTTCACTTTCCGTTGCCGGGTTCACCCAACAGAAACCTCAGACGGAACCCTGGAACGGAAAGTGAACGCTGATGTGAACAGGCCCTTTGTCTAGGCCACTGCATAGGCAGTAACACAGTGCATTGTAACTTCACATTTGTTATTTTAAAGTAACAGTACCTAAAAATGCAAAATCATTTACAACACATTATCTCACAAGTGATGTCTTGGGGGACATTACACGTCACAGCCCTTGTCCCCCATCTCCTTCCCGTCCAGGGTTCAAATTTCCTCCCTGCAATAAAGTAAGGGCAAAATTTGCGCCATTTTTACTTAGTTTACTTTAATAAATGTGTCCTAAACCACGTCTCCTTGAAGACCACGGCCACTTTTCTTGTCACTTTTTAAATTAGGCGACTTTATTTGATACAGTTTGCGAGAAACCGGGCATAAACAGCTTAGTAAATGTGAGCCATAATGTATAACAACCCCCTATATCCCAATTTTCAAAGTATAAATAAATACATACATTCAATGTTTGGAAATCGGTGGCATAATGGCGGCAGATTTTCTTCTTCATTACTGTTTTTCTTATTGGCCCTAAAACCTGAAAGTAAATGACTGAACCTCTTATGACCAATGTACGGGTTACATTGCTCAATACATAACATCTAATAACCACTTTATCAATAATACACAGACACCTGAATGTGGTATAAATTTCGGCCAAGGCTATTTATTAATTGTAAACCAATTGTACCTGCGTACAAAAACGTTAGCCAGCCATATCAACCGTATAAAATTTGTTAACATAAATAAACATGTAAATTAATAACATACTGGAAGGGGTTCATCATCATGCCCCACCCAGTTGTACCAACTGAGTGAGCATGTGCTCAGACTCCCCCATTTCCAGCCTAAAAGCACCCCCCAGGCTGACTACCCCCTGCAAAGAGCCAGTCGTATGACACCTCATGCCGAATGCACTCCCCCACCAACAGCCAAGGCCTCTTCTAGGCTGTCTTGCAGCCCCACATTGAAGATATCCAATCCAATTTCCGTCAGATGAACCCCATCTGGATGGAACAAACCGGTCGCCACGCCTTCTAATAGGCGATGCCGCACCACCACACCCCCAAGGAGACAAATAAATGCCGCTATCTCCTTGTTGACTTTGCCCCGGGACCTAGCCAATGCCAACGGGTCCCTGGCGTGTAGCCACACCAACCACGGCACCATCTCTGACCAGACCAACCGTACCCCTGGCAAAAGACCCACAGGCGAACGACATCCCTCTTCATTGCCTTCAATAAGTCTCGCTGAGACCGTTTTCCGAGGTCGTTACCTCCCACGTGCAGCACCAATATCTTCGGAACTCCAACCAACCGGGACAGACGGACCACTTCTGACACCAGAGTGTCCCACAGAAGACCTCTGTAGTCGATTCACCGCAGCTCCAACTGGTCTTTCGAAAACCCAAGCCATTCGCCATTCCTCCTCACTCCAGCTCTCCGATGTGCCCAGTAAATATACGAGTGTCCAACGATCCATGCCCCTACAGGACATGAGGCTGCGGAGAGATTTACCAACCAAACAACCATCAGCCCCACAGCAAAAAAAAACATACTCCCACCATCAAAACCCCACATCCCATTCACCCTTCAGGCACCCACAATCGCCCTGGGCATACATACCTCTTATAGGCACCTGACTTCCAACGACCAATTCCCTTCACTCTTTCCACACTCAAACCAATACGTAATGCTTCGGTGGCAGCACCCACTCGAAATGAATGAGTGCCGAACTCCCCCTGCCGCACCTCCTAGAAAATGAATAGCCTTTCGAAGAACCACCAAAAATTTAAAGCGGGACAGAAAGGACCCATCAGAATGAACAAAAACAGGGCCCAAACTGACCGGAATCCTAATCTTACGAAAGGAATGAAAAAGGGAAACCGGACAGACCTTTGGCGCTTCAACCCTTTCAGGGCCTGCAGTATTCTAAAGTCCTTGGACACATCCGGCCTCCCGGAGAACTTAAAATAAAAAGCCAAAGCAGCCAGCCGCTTTCCCATGGCTGATACCGACAATCCCATGTCCACCAATTTAATCACATAGGCCTCGAGCAGTCTGACCAACGACTCAGGTCGGAAAGATGCAAGCTTCCCTCCAGAAGACATCGCTTCAAACTCTCGTCAAGTTTTTTCATAGCACATCAAAGTAGACGGTGCCAGCGACCTCCGGACCAATTTACACATCACAGCTTGACAATGTTCTACAGATGAGCTGGGCAGGCATTCGCAGTCTCCATGGCTTCCGGAGCCTCCTTCCGAAACCACGCCCACTGAAAACGAGAGAGAGCATCAGCAGCAACAGTCGATACCCCGGGCACATGTGCTGCCCGAAACAGCAGATTTAAGCGAAGACATTGCAGCACCAACACCCTCAGAAGCCGGACTACAGGATCCAACCCAGCAGACAACTTGTTAACCACATGTACCACTCCCATATTATCTGACAGAAAAATCACCCTCCGGTTGCAAAACTCCTCCCCCCAAATGTGAACTGCCACCAATATGGGGAACAACTCCAAAAACATCAAATTCCGCAGTAGCGATGATTCATCCCATGAAGATGGCCACCTGGCAGCACACCATCTCCTGCCAAGTAATGCTCCAAATCCCACACTAGCAGCCGAATCGGTCTGGAGACCCAACTCCACGGAATCAACCAAACCAGACTGAAAACCGAAACACCATTAAAGGACGCCAAGAACGAGTCCCACACCTCCAGGTCCTCCCGATGTTCCCTTGTCACCCTGATAAAATGGTGAGGTTCGGAAATACCTGCCGTGGCACTGCTCAGGCGCCTGCTAAAAATCCTCCCCATAAGGAATAACCCTGCACGCAAAGTTTAACTTCCCTAATAATGTTTGCAATTCCCGAAGTCTGACTTTCTTCAAACTCCCGAGACGACCGATCGCCACCCTCAGGTCTTCCAACTTCTCCGCTGGTAAACGACATATCCCCTTACTCGAGTCAATTTCTAAACCTAGGAATGTAAGGCAGGGCATGGGGCCCACTGTTTTGTCCATTGCCATAGGCATACCAAACTCCTTTGCCATGTTCAACAAAGTGTCCAGTATGTGCCAGCAAACCTGAGACCCAGCCGTGCCCATGCACAGGAAGTAGTCCAGGTAGTGGATGATACTACCAAAGCCAGACTACTCCTTAACAACCCACTCCACAAAACAGCTAAAAGCCTCAAAGTAGGAACATGACAGAGACAGACCCATGGGTAAACAAAGGTCTACAAAATAACTACCGTCAAAAAAGCAGCCAAGAAGATGATGACTATCTGGGTGAATAGGAAGCAGCCGGAAAGCTGCCTCCACATCCGCTTTTACCAACAGGGCCCCTGGACCCACCTCTCTCACGAGATCCACCGCCCTATCGAAAGAGGCATACGACAAGTCCCTTGTCTATGCCGTCATTCACCGATAATCCTTTTGGAAAAGACAGATGATGTATCATCCGAAACTTTCCTGGCTCCTTTTTTGGAACGACCCCCAACAGAGAAACATGAAAGTCCAAAAGGGGTGGGAATGAAAAGGGGCCCACCATCCGGCCACGCTCCACTTCCGCTCTAAATTTAACTCGAACCACCTCCGGAAATTAAATGGCAGATTTTAAATTTGCCGGAACACCGAACCCACCCCTACACAAGGAAACCGGAATGGGAAAAGCGTTCCCAAGACCGTCCCTGAATAAACTCGCGTTCGCCCTATTACCGTAGCGCTCGAGCCACGGCACCATCGCACCTAGCTACACCGGGGTCTTCCCCTTTTCCAGCGGCATCCCCCAGGCGCTTACCAAGACGTTTGAAAGAGCGGCAGTGGGGGTGTGAACCCCCACACCCAGAGCACTCACGCCGGAACTTACACGACAGACCCGCTTTGCATTGTCCCTCATTAAAGGGCCAACACACGCCTTTTCTATTAAGGGCTTAATGGGCAGATCCTTGCGCCCCGGCCCCTCCGTGAAAGGGGGCAGGTTGCTGAGACATCATCAGCCTCATCCATAATGGCAGATCCAATTGATCCCACCGCATGACAGGGCACGCCCCCAAGCGCTGACTAAGCTGCTCATCATAACGCCACCACGCCAGACCTCCAGGTCTTACAAGCATCCCAAATACCCTCAATGTAACAAAACAACGATGCACAAGGTTCTGGGAATTTGGCCCCCCAAACGCTCGCATAAATACAAAAAGCCCTTAACCAATTAAATGTCTTCTGAATCTGCCTGTACCTATGTTTGTGTTCTTCCTCTTCCCGTTTCCTCAACTTCTCGCCCGTATGAGTTTCCTTTATGTAGGGGAAATCCTCAAGCGGCTTCAGGGAAAACAGTTCCACATATTCCCTATTCTCAATCTTCTGTCGAGCCTAGTCCTTCAAATGCACACACAGCGGGCCCAAAAAGGCAAAATAAGAGCCCCTGTGAGCCACATCCGTCACGGGTCCTAAACCCACCACAGGATGCTCCGGAATCCCCACCTGGGAACCGCCAAAAGCTGAGCCCGATGCATCTTCCACTCCAGCCATACTACCCAGTGGGGAAGAACGCACTGACTCCCGAACCTCCCTCCAAGCCCCCGCTACCCCAACATCAACCTGCTCCGCCTCCAGGCCCACCTTTGCAGACAACAATTCCTTAACATCCACCAAGACCCACAACAAATCACCCGCAGAAAAACCAGACTCACCTCCCGATCTTGAAGACGACCCGACTTCGGCACTGCTCCTCTGCAAAACGGGACAAGCCCCCTCAGACTGATCCACTGCACCCCTATAAACGCGCAAGACTCCAGTTGCCCCTTCCATCCTTGAGGATCGTCCCGCACTCCGTACCGGTGACAAGGCCTCCAGATTCTTCCTAGCTGCACCACTCCCGCCATTCAACCGACCACGGTATACCTCAGGGTCACGGCAGCGTTCCGACATAGACGTCTCCTGAAATCCGGACCCACATCTTCCCTCAAGAGCTGGCCTCTGATCCCGACTTCGAGTCTGTGTCCTGGACCTAATGAAACCACTCTCAACTGGTGAGTGAGGCGACGGCTCCCGCCGTCCTTAGGACCTATGAGAAAAATACACCACATCATCCAACCGATCCCAGTCCACTGGCACCAACTGCATACTCCCCTCTTCCACCACTAACACCCCTTCGGGGGCCCTGGGCATAGCTTCGGGGGCCCAACCGCCATCTTCCATCGCACCTCGCCGACCAGAAACTTGTGACAAGGCGCCAGCCTGGAGGCTGCACTTCCCCGATCCTCCAGCAAGCTGACCCACACCAGGATACGACATAAGCAGCTCTGAGGTGTTCACCCCAGCGTTACCCTCCACTTGCCTGCCAGGTGCTGATCCCGTATCCATCCTCTCTCCCACCGACACCTTCGAGCTCTGCGTCTTCCTCCTGTCTCGGGTGGGCACTCCCCTCTTCCGCCCACTCACTCGACGAGCGGGGCTTGGACTTGCACCTACATCTGCCACTGTCTGCATCCCGGACACCTGCTCTGCCAACCAGGCCACTCCCCGCTCCGTGGCCAAGGCCCACACGCTGTTCAGCAGTTCCTCGAACTTGAAAAAGCACAAACCAACAGCAACACGTCCTCCTTCATCCGCTCGTTCGGCGCCTCTGCCAAACTCTGACCCTGATGTCAGTCGCTACATCCCCCACATGGTCAAGTCGCTCCTCCCCTGACGTTGTTTCGGAGATCCCATTACAGTGTGTACACGTCACAGCCCCAGGTGCCTGCTTTAGTGTCTCTCTCCCCGGTATTCCTGATTCCGACTGATGACTTCATAAACACCATAAGCTTCAATTATCTTATGTACGAGAGATCCTCATACTGAAGTGTCCTGGATCGTCTGCTCCACTCATCTTCATCTCCTTACCTCTTGCAGCAGTTCACAGTTGTCATAGGAACTGCAGCCTCTTTTTTTTAAACTATTTTTTTTTAAATGAATCCGTTTCCTATAGCAACCAATCAGATTCCAGTTGGGATAAAGTAAAAAAAACATGACCTGATTGTAGTTGGTTTGGGCAACTCTTCCACTTTTTGTCTGCAATAGTTTGTTTTTTTATATCAGACTGGGGGAGATGTACTGTATAAAAACTCGTGTAAAAGCAAAAGTGGAGTAGTTGCCCATGGAACAGGTCGTTGCTTTCATTTTCCAAATGGCCTTTGAAAGTGAGAGATGGAATCTGATTGGTTGCCATGGGCAACTGCTCCACTTTGCCTTTGCACCAGTTTTGATACATCTGTTCGATTGTGTGCAAAGCATCCAAATCAATGTCAACTAGTCAACTCAGTTAGGCCTCATGCACACGAACATATTTTTTCCTGTTCGTAAATACTGGCGTAAATACGGGTCCTTGGTCACCAGTATTCCACCCGTATTTACGGGCACGTTTTCGCTGCAAAATTGCACTGCACTAATCGGCAGCCCCTTCTCTCTATCAGTACAGGATAAAGAGAAGGGGAAGCCCTTTCCGTAGTAAAAGTAAAAGAAATTCATACTTACCCGGCCGTTGTCTTGGTGACGCGTCCCTCTTTCTACATCCAGCCCAACCTCCCTGGATGACGCGGCAGCCCATGACTGGCTGACATGACTGGCCTGTGATTGGCTGCAGCGGTCACGTGGGCTGAAACGTCATCCCGGGAGGCCGGACTGGAGGAAGAAGCAGGAAGTTCTGGGTAAGTATGAACTTCTATTTTTTTTTGCACGTTGATTTATATTGTGATCGGAAGTCACTGTCCAGGGTGCTGAAAGAGTTACTGCCGATCGTTTAACTCTTTCAGCACCCTGGACAGTGACTATTTACTGATGTCGCCTAGCAACGCTCCTGTACTTACGGGTGCACACACGGGTGGAATACTGGCGATGCCGGACCCGTATTTACGGGCACGGGTCCGTAAATACTGGTGCAATACGGGTCGAATACGTGTGACCAAGGACCCGTATTTACGCCAGTATTTACGGGAGGGAAAAAATACGTTCGTGTGCATGAGGCCTTAGTATATGGACACTGATGTGGATGTAAATTTGAATCTACCAAATTGGTGAGATTTCATGATTAATGGTGCAAAATTAGATGTAATGTTAAAAAATGGCAAAAAATGTATATAAATCTGGTGTAAAAATGTAAGTAAGTTGGTTTATACGGTCACTCTGCATATCAGGTCAGGGATAAATAGTGATAATCAGCCCCGACTTCTTAAATCTTGATCCTGGCAGTATTCATAGCGACTAATATCGCTGTAACTTTCAAAATCCTGTTTCCCCATAGTGGAAATATGAAGGAAGCGGTAATCTGACTTCAGCACAGTTTAAGGCCCCCTGCACGTGACCGGGGAGCACGGTCCGTAAAAAGCAAAAAATAGGACATGTCCTATCTTTTGTGGAGCCTTTCTATGGCACGGACACTTGCCCGTAAATATACGGGAAGGTGTCCGTGGGCAATAGAAGTGAATGGGTCTGTAATTATGGTCCGTGATTACCGACCGTAATTACGGATGGATTCTACGGTTGTGTGCATGGGGGCTAAGTGTAGGCAGAGGGCACAGCTAGTGACGTCCCTCACCATCATGTTTTGAAGATAGGAGCCAGAAGAGGACATGCGGGGTAATGGAGGAGAGGTGAGGACTGATTTATTTTTTATAAAACTAAAACTGGAAAATAAAAATTCTACAATTGAACATTGAGGTGTTTCAAGTCCCAGTGTAACCCAAGGATGAACAGTTACACACTGGAACACTGGGGTACTACAAGTCCCAGCAAAACCTAGAAATGAATAATTACACACTGGAACGCTGGGGTACTACAAGTCCCAGCATAACCCAGAAATGAATAATTACACACTGCAACATTCGAGTACCACCAGTCCAGTGGCGTAACTAAAGTGTGGTGTTCCATACCAAACTTTAGAATGGGGCCCACTGAGAATTTACCATAACCTCCCACTCAACAGCAACCAGCGCAGACACTTCACGACCTTCAGCCCCACAGATCCCCAAATCCGGGTCTGTACCCTTCTCTCACCAGGCCCGTGGAGTTTGATGCCCTCTGTCGCGTCAAACACTTTCCCGTTCACAGCCAGCAGGATGCACAGGTTCTTGGTCCCGTTGTGGTCCCAAGGCTGCTGCGGTCTCTTCATGCGGGGTGAAGTCGGGATTCGCTGCTTCTCCAGTTCCTGGTGGTGTCATGCTGCCTCTCTGACATTGCTTGTGTCAGTTTCCACCTGTGTTGCCGCTGGGCGGGCATCCAGCGGAAGGAGGGGACACAAGGGTTGGGACGGGATAAGTAGTGGAGTGGCCCGCTCTCTAGTGATGTCCATCCAGCTAGAAGTGGGTCCACTGGATTGTGGGGCCTGGTCACAATTGTGACCGCTATAGCTATGCCATTGAAAAAATTCCAGCATAATCCGGAAATAAATAAATGCATAGTGGAGCAGAACAGCCGGGCTCACCTATCATGGAGCTGATGTGAGCACTGGTTAGGGCTAGTGAGGGCTGGGACCCCTTATTTTTTGGGTTGGTGCAGGGTTGTAATCTACGAACCACAATGTAATCCTTTTCTACAAAATGACAGAAGTCTCTACAGACATTCAGTATTTACTATATTCCTATATTCTTGTCAGCTTGCCAAACTAATTATGCTGGGAACTTTGTTTTATGAGAAGTTTAACTCTATAAGGAATAATGGAGAAGATGTTTTATCTGGCTGATGATAAGAGAGAATTGAGTTGACTTGAGTTTAATAACTTTTTGTTTGCAGGTTATTGGAGTGTTAATATTCAGCATATTACTTTATAACACGAGCCTGGATCTGCCCTGTAATTTTCTTCTTACGGTTCTCTTACGTTTATTTAACCCCTTCCCTCTTTAGCCACTTTTGACCTTCCTGACAGAGCCTCATTTTTCAAATCTGACATGTGTCACTTTATGTGGTAATAACTCCGGAATGCTTTCACCTATCCAAGCGATTCTGAGATTGTTTTCTCGTGACACATTGCACTTTAAGTTACTGGCAAAATTTGCTCGATATGTTCAGTATTTAATTGTGAAAAACACCAAAAATTAGCGAAAAATTGCAAAAATTAGCATTTTTCTCAATTTAAATGTATCTGCTTGTAAGACAGGCAGTTATACCACACAAAATTGTTGCTAATTAACATCACCCATATGTCTACTTTAGATTGGCATCGTTTTTTGAACATCCTTTTATTTTTCTATGACCTCACAAGGCTTAGAACTTTAGCAGCAATTTCTCACATTTTCAAGAAAATTTCAAAAGGCCATTTTTACAGGGGCCAGTTCAGTTGTGAAGTGGTTTTGAGGGCCTTATATATTAGAAACCCCCAAAAAGTCACCCCATTTTAAAAACTTCACCCCTCAAAGTATTCAAAACAGCATTTAGAAAATGTCTTAACCCTTTACACATTTCACAGGAATTAAAGCAAAGTAGAGGTGAAATTGACGAATTTCATATTTTTTTGCAGAAATAAATTTTTAATACAATTTTTTTTATAACACAGAAGGTTTTACCAGAGAAATGCAACTCAATATTTGTTGCCCAGTTTCTGCAGTTTTAGGAAATATCCCACATGTGGCCGTAGCGTGCTACTGGACTGAAGCACCGGCCTCAGAAGCAAAGGAGCACCTAGTGGATTTTGGGGCCTTATTTTTGTTAGAATATATTTTAGGCACCATGTCAGGTTTGAAGGGCTCTTGCAGTGACAAAACAGTAAAAATCCCCCAAAAGTGACCCCATCTGGGAAACTAGACACCTCAAGGAAATTATCTAGGGGTGTAGTGAGCATTTTGACCGCACAGGTTTTTTACAGAAATTATTGGAAGTAGGCCGTGAAAATTAAAATCAACATTTCTTCAAAGAAAATGTAGGTTTAGCGATTTTTTTTCTCATTTCCACAAGGACTAAAGGAGAAAAAGCACTGCAAAATTTGTAAAGCAATTTCTCCCGAGTAAAACAATACCCCACATGTGGTAATAAATGGATATTTGGACAGGGCTTAGAAGGGAAAGAGCGCCATTTGGCTTTTGGAGCTCAAATTTAGCAGGAATGGTTTGCGGAGGCCATGTCACATTTACAAAGCCCCTGAGGGGACAAAACAGTGGAAACCCCCCACAAGTGACCCAATTTCGGAAACTACACCCATTGAGGAAATTATCTAGGGGTATAGTGAGCGTTTTGACCCCACAGGTTTTTTGCATAAATTATTGGAAGTAGGCTGTGAAAATGATAATCTAAATTTTTTCAAAGAAAATGTAGGTTTAGCTAATTTTTTCTCATTTCCACAAGGACTGAAGGAGAAAAAGCACCATAAAATTTGTAAAGCAATTTCTACCGAGTAAAACAATACTGCACATGTGGTAATAAACGGATATTTGGACACACGGCAGGGCTTAGAAGGGATGGAGTGCCATTTGGCTTTTGGAGTCCACATTTAGCAGGAATGGTTTGCGGTGGCCATGTCACATTTACGAAGCCCCTGAGGGGACAAAACAGTGGAAACCCCCCACAAGTGACCCCATTTTGGAGACTACACCCATTGAGGAAATTATCTAGGGGTATAGTGAGCGATTTGACCCCACAGTTTTTTTGCAGAAATTATTGGAAGTAGGCCCTGAAAATAATAATTTACATTTTTTCAAAAAAAATCTAGGTTTGGCTAATTTTTTCTCATTTCCAGAAGGACTGAAGGAGAAAAAGCACCACGAAATTTGTAAAGCAATTTCTCCCGAGTAAAACAATACCCCACATGTGGTAATAAACGGCTGTTTGGATACACGGCAGGGCTTAGAAGGGAAAGAGCACTATTTGGCTTTTTGAGATCACATTTAGCATGAATGGTTTGCGGAGGCCAGGTCACATTTGCAAAGGCCCTGAGGGGACAAAACAATGAAAACGCCCAAAAAGGGACTCCATTTAGGAAACTACACCTCTTGAGGAATTCATCTAGGGGTGTAGTGAGCATTTTGACCCCACAGATGTTTCATAGAATTTATTAGAATTAGGCAGTGAAAATAAAAACAGTCCTTTTTCTTCAATAAGACGTAGCTTTAGCTCAAATGTTTTCATTTTCTCAACAAATAAAGGAAAAAAAGAACGCAACATTTGTAAAGCAATTTCTCCCGAGTACGGCAATACCCCATATGTGGTCATAAACTGCTGTTTGGGCAAACGGCAGGGCTCAGAAGGGAAGGACCGCCATTTGGAGTGCCGATGTTGCTGGATTGGTTTCTGGGCGCCTGTGGGCCCAAAACAGTGGAAACCCCCCAGAAGTGACCCCATTTTGGAAACTACACCCCTCAATGCATTTACCAAGGGGTGTAGTGAGCATTTTAACCCTGCAGGTGTTTTGTAGAAATTAGTGTTCACTCGATGTTGCAGAGTGAAAATGGGATTTTTTTCCATAGATATGCCAATATGTGGTGCCCGGCTTGTGCCACCATAACAAGACAGCTCTCTAATTATTATGCAGTGTTTCCCGGTTTTAGAAACACCCTTCATGTGGCCCTAATCTTTTGCCTGGACATATGACAGGGCTCAGGAGTGAAGAGTACAATGCGGAGTGGAGGCCTAATTTGGCGATTTATAAAGTATTGGTTCACAACTGCAGAGGCTCAGATGTGAAATAATAAAAAGAAACCCCTGAGAAGTGACCCCCATTATGGAAACTGCACCCCTCAAGGCATTTATTAAGGGGTGTAGTGAGCATTTTCACCCCACAGGTCTTTTCCATAAATGAATGCGCTGCGGATGGTGCAAATTAAAAATTTATATTTTTCCCTAGATATGCCATTCAGTGGCAAATATGTCATGCCAAGCTTATGACGCTGGAGACACACACCCCAAAAATTGTTAAAAGGGTTCTCCCGGGTATGGCGATGCCATATATGTTGAAGGAAACTGCTGTTTGGGCACGCTGTAGGGTTCAGAGCCGAGGGAGCACCATTTGGCTATTGGAGAGCGAATTTTGCTTGGTACTATATTTGTTTGAGTATTGCTGGTGTTTCCATTTATAATGTGGGGGTACATGTAAGCGGGGCGGAGTATATAAGGGGCATAGTCAGGTGGTATATAAAAAAAAAAAAATCCATAGATGTGTGTTACGCTGTGAAGCAATCCTTTCTGCACAGGCCAGTGTCGCACTGATAAATGGTGTCATTTCTTATCCCCCTTTTGGTCCACACTCCGCACCTTTGCAGTTTGGGGAATTTTGCTGGGAAAGTGTTGTCCTGGTATAATACGGGCACCGTCGCTTCCAGCGGATATGTTTTGGCTCTCCCCTTCCTGGTTCCCTAATTTTAGGTCCTTGATAAATCGCCTCTTGAAACAGAAGAAATGTTCCCCTCGGGCACAACTGCATATTTTTTTATTTCCTGACTTATTGGAGCCATAACTAATTTTATTTTTCATAGACGTAGCGGTATGAGGGCTGGTTTGTTGCGGGACGAGCTGTAGTTATTATTGGTACCATTTTGGGGTACATGTGACTTTTTGATCACCTTTTATCCTATTTTTGGGGATGCCAGGTAAACAAAAAAACGCAATTCTGGCACAGCTTTTTTCATTTTTTTTTATACAGCGTTCACCATGCGTTATAAACTACATGTTAACTTTATTCTGCGGGTCAGTACGATTCCGGCGATACCTAATTTATAGCACTTTTTTATGTTTTACAACTTTTTGCACAATAAAATTACTTTTGTAAAAAGAATGTATTTTTTCTGTCGCCAAGTTTTGAGAACCATAACTTTTTATTTTTTTTGTCGACGGAGCTGTATGAGGGCTTGTTTTTTGCGGGACGAGCTATAGTTTTTATAGGTACCATTTTTGGATACGTGCGACTTTTTGATCACTTTTTATTCTAATATTTGTAGGGCAAAGTGACCAAAATACAGAAACTCTGGTAAAGTTTTTTACGTTTTTTTTTACGCTGTTCACCGCGTGCAATAAATAATATAATATTTTGATACCTCAGGTCGTTACGGTCGTGGCGATACCAAATACATATGGTTTATTATTATTTTTCAACAATAAAGGACTTGATAAGAGTAAAAGGGGGATTGTGTTTTATTTGATTACTTGAAACTTTTATTGTTTTCAAACTTTTATTTTTTGCACTTTTTTTTACACTTTTTTATACTTTTTTTACACTTTTCTTCAAGTCCCACTAGGGGACTTGAAGGTCCAACGGTCAGATTTTTTTTTTCTAATACATTGCACTACCTATGTAGTGCAATGTATTAGATCTGTCAGTCATTCATTGACAGCAAGCCGATTAGGCTTCGCCTCCCGGCGGGGCCTAATTGGCTTCCGTAATGGCAGAGCAGGAGACCATTGTGTCTCCTGTTGCCATAACAGCAGTTGCCAGTCCCGATTGCCTGTCAGGGCGGGCGATCTGCTAGTAACCGCTACGATGCAGCAATCGCTTTCGATTGCTGCATCGAAGGGGTTAATGGCAGGGATCGGAGCTAGCTCTGGTTCCTGCCGTTACAGGTGGATGTCAGCTGTACAGTACAGCTGACTTCCACCGCTGATGACGCCGGATCAGCTCCTGATCCGGCGCCATCTTGCCGGCAGCTATGGAAGCCGATCAGGCTCCGCCGCCGGGCGGATCTTGACCGGCTTCGGTGCTAGGCAGACCGGGAGGCCAGTATTAGGCCTCCGGTTGCCATTGCAGCCGCCGGAACCCCGGCAATTTCATTGCTGGGGCTCCGATGAGCTGCAAACACCTTAAGTGGAGCGATCGCGTTTGAGCGCTGCACTTAAGGGGTTAATGGCCGGGATCTAAGCTAATTTCGGTCCCCGCCGTTACAGTCGGATGTCAGCTGTAAGATACAGCTGAGATCCGACGATGATGGCACCGACTCAGCTTCTGAGCCGGTGCCAAACATTTGCCGTAAATGTACGGCATTTTGCGGGAAGTCAATGTTTTCCATGACGTACATTTACGGCAAATGTCGGGAAGGGGTTAAAGGGTAAGTGAGCTTTCAAAAACTCCTGACGTGTCATAGTGACATGTCAGAAGTTTTGATTGGTGGGGGTCCGAGCACTGAGACCCTCAACGATCGCTAATATGAAGCAGCAGAAGCGCTCGCGTGAGCGCTGAGCCACTTGGTTTTCTGCTTGGAATGCAGAGGAATTGGTGTACGGGCTCAATAGAAAGTTTATGAGTCCGTACACCGATTGTTCAGCTTTCCGAGAAAATCCGTTCAGAAACCAAGTGGCTCAGCGCTCACCTAAGCTCTTCTGCCACTTTGTTTTAGCGTCCGTGAGTGTCTTACTGTTCGGACCCCCACGATCAAATCTTCTGACATGTCACTATGATATGTCAGAAGTTTTTTGAAAGTTTAGTTGCCTACAGCATTACAGTACATTTGGCAGTGGAAATGTTCCTGGCCCTTTCGATACCTTTTTTTTCACTCTATGGGGAAGCACATTCTACAGCTCTTTCTTATACAGAGACATCACATTAATTTTCCTTTGGAGCCTATGGGCGACGTATACCCTTGCAGCCCATTACAGTGACATTTGTTGGAGTTATACATTGGTAAATACCTCTGACAGTACTTGGAAGGCTAAAACGGGATATGAACAGAGCCTTAAAGCGTGCCTGTCTTTTCAGGTAACTTTTCAGAATAAGCTGTTGTGTGTGAGGAGTACATGAGGAATATCACTATTTCTTGCAGTTATATATGGTATTTTTCACCAGTTTTCCCCCTGTATGCTCGATCTCTAATTGTCAGTTTTTGCTGAGCTCAGCTCCAGAATGGGCAGGACTAGCTGCTATGATGTCTCCCATACACAGCACAGAAAAAAGAGCAGATTCTGCTCTCCTATCTCTCTCACACATACTAAAAATCTGCAGCAGCATGTAATGTACGACATTATACAGCAGTAATGAGCAGTGTAGCTGTGAATCCAACACTGGGGTGAAAGAACACTTACTAGAAGCTGCAGCAGTATCTCTCTGTGTGTTTCTCTCCTTTGTCCCCCTCCAGCACAGTGGCGGATCCCCATAGGTCTGTTATGGGCGGCCGCCCGAGGCTCCCGGAGGCCCATGGCCGGCCCAAAGACCACATCACAGTTTTGTCATGTTTTTGCTGTGAATTGCAGCAAAAACCGCAATGAAACTAAAGGCCCCTGGACTAAATTGTATCTGCGTCCTTTAGATGCGGATACAATTGACATCGCTGGCAAGTCAACCTTCCCTGCCATTCGGCCCTTTATTTGTGATGCCGGTGCTGCGATGATGTCATCACACCACTTCGGTCGGTCCGCTGGATGCGGCCTGGTTAGAAGAGACCAGGCCTGCATCGTCGGAGAAGAGGACGGCGCTGGAACGGGGAGAGATGAGGTACTAACTACAGGGGGGGTTGTGCATTCTACAGAGAGCTGTGTGCCGTAGCTACAGGGGGCTGTATGTCACTTTCTACAGGGGGCTGTGTGGCATTATCTACAGGGGCTGTGTGGCACTATCTAAAGGGGGGTGGCGCTACCTTCAGGGGGATGGCGCTATCTACAGGGGGGGTGTGGCACTATATAAAGGGGGGATGGCACTATCTACAGGTGGTGGGGCACTATCTACAGGGGGGTGTAGCACTATCTACAGTGAGGTAACGCTATTTACAGGGGGTGTGTGGCACTATCTACAGGGGGGCTGTGTGGCGCTATCTTCAGGGGGGTAGCGCTATCTACAGGAGGGGGTGCTATCTACAGGGGTGTTGGCGCTATCTCCAGGGGGCTGTGTGTGGCACTACCTACAGGGGGGCTGTGTGTGGCACTATCTATAGGGCAGGTGGCGCTACATACAGGGAGTGTGTGGCACTATCTACAGAGCGTGTGTGGCACTATCTACAGGGGGATGTGTGGCGCTATCTACAGGGGTGTGGCGCTATCTACAAGTGGGGTGGTGCTATTTACAGGGGTGGTGGCGCTGTCTATAGGGGGGCTGTGTGTCGAAACATTTACTATAGTTTACTCTAGAATTTGGCATAAATTATTTCAGAAATCTACGCCAGCTCGTAGCTGATGTAGATTTCATAGATTTCAGTTTGTGGCGCACACATACAGCCTAAGATGTCCCTAAATTATAAATAGGCGAGAGCAGTGTTTATCTTAGAACTGGTAATACTGGTTACTGGACACTTGTTGCGCTATTTCTGTACATTTTATGTGGGACTGTAGTTTATGGCACTATTTGGTCAGGCAATTACACTATTAAATGTTGAAAACACATCGCTATACATAATAATTATTTGTGGCACTCTGTGACCCTTGTTTCTTGGTGTAGCTTCCAAATCATACTGCTTTGTACAGCGCTACGTCCACTGCACATTTGTGTCCCTCAGAAACTTAAAGGGGTTTTCCCAAAATCACAAATTGCCACCTCTCCACAGGATAGGTGATCATTTTCCGAATGTTGGGAGCCCCACCGATCGTGAATACGGGGGTCCCAACCCCCCATTCCTTGTCACTGCTCGACTGGAACACTACTCGACTGCAGTGAGGAGGACATTGAATGGAGCGGCGGTCAATTATGCTCTAAGTCTTTGGAAAAGACAGAAACAGCCGAGTACAGAGCTCAGCTGTTTCTGTCAATGTTATAGACATTAAATAGAGCTGTGGGCGCATTCTCCACCGCCAGTTCATTGAAGCTCCTACTCACTGTTGGGGTGCAGTAAAAAGGAGATGGGAGTTCGGAACCCGTGTTCTCACAATTGGTGATTCTGAGAAAACGCCTTTAGGAGGTATGGATTGTCTATCACTAAAAATATTAAAATACTGAGAGCATCTTTTATAGAAAGGGTTATCTCACCAGGAAATCCCCTGCTTATCTGTCCGATTAGCGCATATGGACATAATAGGAAAGTCCACCCAGACGGGACCCCTCCTTATTAGCCAGAGCAATGAAATGTGTTGGAAGGAGCAGCCCCCGCTCAGGGGAACCCGACACAATTCAGTTAAAAGGGTTTTACTAGTTTAGAACATTTATCGCATAACCACAGTGTTGGTGATAAACAACTGATCGGCGAGGGTCCGACCGCTGGGACCCCCAACGATCATGAGCATCCCCAAGTCCCCTGGCATTTGCATAGAAAGTGAATGGAGCAGTGGCCGAGCATGTGCAGTACCACTCCATTCACATAGGGGATTCGGGGATGCTTGTTATCGTGATTAGTGGGGTCCCAACAGTCGGACCCCCACCGATCATACATTATCCTGTGGATAAGTAATTAATGTTCATAGTGGGAAATCCCCACAATCTCTGTTTATATAACTGACATATGCCGAATGTGCAGCGTGTACAGAGCCGCGCAAGAGTGGCGTGTAGTAGAAATACCATCAGCATGCATGGCGGGTGCCTGGAATGTGGGTGAGCTAGTATAAATGTTATGTGCCGTGTTTTTCACATATTTCTCATATATTCCGATTTTTTTAGGTTCATATATTATAATATATCCATATATAAGGGTCAAATGTACAGATGTGTGGCTTTGTTGCCATAGGCGAAAGTGGGGGCCCACAAACACTTCTTGCACAGGGGCCCGCTGCTGTCTGGGTCCTCCCCTGGGGTCTATATTTGTTTAGGGGTCTGGTATCGGAGCTGTATGGTCTGGTCTAAGGTTTCTATTACGTTAGTGGGTCTAGTCTAGTCTTGTCTAGTCACCATCCCATAGGAGGAGAATATCGTCAATATATCTCCCTCAGAACAGGATGTGACAAGTGTAGGAAGCCAAAGTGTCAGAGATATATTGATGATATTCTCCTCTTATGGGATGGTGACTTAAACACTTTTCATGACTTCATGGACACATTAAACACTAATCATGTGGGCATGAAATTTACCCACGTGATTCATAAAAATGAGATTACCTTTTTGGATCTCAAAATTTCTCTGGATCCTGTTGGTGGTATCCACACTGACATCTCACGCAAATCTACGTCTACTAACAGCCTGTTACATTGGGAGAGTTATCACCCTCCTGCCCTTAAGAAGGGAATTCCTATTGGGCAATACCTTCGTGCTAAACGGAACTGCTCCGATGAACAGTCCTTTGAATTGGAATGTAATGGCCTTTTCTCCAAATTTTTGGCACGATGGTATCCTAGAAAATGGCTACACAAAGCGTATGCTAGGGCGAGGGCTACGGATAGAAAAGAGTTACTATGTGAACGTAAATCTATGACTGGCCAACAATCAGTGATTGGCACTAAGTCTGGTGGAGCGACTAGTGTTAGATGCATTGGGACCTTCGATACTGGTTCTCAACAGGTGCGTGAGATCCTAGGTCGACACTGGCCAATTCTCCTAGCCGATCCTGATCTTCAGGATGTTGTCCCCCCTACTCCTAATATTACCTACCGCAGAAGTAGGAATCTGCGTGACTACCTGGTGCATAGTCATCATTCTGGATCTACTACTAACTCTAAAAACTGGCTAAAGACGTCGGTCACTGGATCTCATCCATGTGGCCGCTGTTCTTTTTGCTATTTGATGCCTACTACCAAACAATTTACCAACCCACTTGACAATAGATCCTACCAGGTTAAACAATTTATTAATTGTCAGAGTAAGGGGGTCATCTATATAGCTAGGTGTCCTTGTCCCAAGTTGTATGTGGGTAAGACCATACAAGAATTAAGGAGGAGAATTTCAAAACATCTGAGTACGATAAATCAAAAAGAGGATACGCCACTGCAGGGGCGTAACTAGCAAAGACTGGGCCCCATAGCAAACTTTTGACTGGGGACCCCCTCCCCTGGGTGTCACACAACCCCCCCCCCCTTGTAGATAGTGCCTTTTTTACAGCCCCCCCTGTAGATAACGCCATACAGCCCCCCTGCAGAGAATGCCATACAGCCCCCCCTGTAGAGAACGCCATACAGCCCCCCCCTGTAGAGAACGCCATACAGCCCCCCTGTAGAGAACGCCCCACAGCCCCCCCTGTAGGGAACGCCATACAGTCCCCCCCTGTAGAGAACGCCATACAGCCGCCCCCTGTAGGGAACGCCATACAGCTCCCCCCTGTAGGGAACGCCATACAGCCACCCCCCCCTGTAGGGAACGCCATACAGCGTTCCCCCCCCTGTAGGGAACGCCATACAGCGTCCCCCCTCCCAAAAAAATGCGACCTACAGTGCTTCCTACAGAAGACATGTATCCCCTCTCCACAGGATCTCCACAGGCTAGGGGATACATGAGTGATCGCTGGCAGCGATAGGGAGAACGGGGGACTGAAAGTCCCCTGAACTTCTCCATGACTAACCTCAGACTTCCGGCGTCTGCGCAGCTCAATAAAAATGAAAGGAGCGCTGGTCACGCATGCGCACAAGCACAACCGGCGCTCCATTCATTTCTACGGAGCTGCCGACACAGACCCCGGAAGTCCGAGGTTTGTGATGGAGAACTTGAGGGGACTTTCAGTCCCCCGTTCTCCCTATCAATGCCAGCGATCACACATGTATCCCCTGTCCTGTGGAGATCCTGTGGAGACGGGATACGTGTCCTGTGGAGAGGGGATACGTGTCCTGTGGAGAGGGAGATACATGTCCTGTGGAGAGGGGATACATGTCCTGTGGAGAGGGGATACATGTCCTGTGGAGAGGGGGGGATACATGTCCTGTGGAGAGGGGATACATGTCCTGTGGAGAGGGGGATACATGTCCTGTGGAGAGGGGATACATGTCCTGTGGAGAGGGGATACATGTCCTGTGGAGAGTTGATACATGTCCTGTGGAGAGGGGATACATGTCCTGTGGAGAGGGAATACATGTCCTGTGGAGAGGGGATACATGTCCTGTGGAGAGGGGATACATGTCCTGTGGAGAGGGGATACATGTCCTGTGGAGAGGGGATACATGTCCTGTGGAGAGGGGATACATGCAGTGGCGGATTAAGTAGACCATGGGCCCTGGGCTGTTACCCAAACTTGGGCCCCCCTTCCTCACCGCCGCCCTGCCGCGCCGTAACTATTTTTAACACTACCTTTTTGGGCAAGCATTAACAGTGTTACGATTTCCCTTGTCACAGCGCGGTGTCCCTACATACTGAGAGTATCACACTGTGCAGGGACACAACCTCCTGACAAGGGGAATTGTCTATCAGTCCTGGACTGCAGAAAGACTTTTTGTGAAATACAAGGATTCCTATAATAAACATGTCAGGAAAGGTGACAGATTCTCTTTAAATCTAGTGACTCACAGGTGACGACGTCTCAGATTCTAGTAGTTTTTTTCCTCTTTTCTTCTCCATCCGGTCCAGCGCTCATGACGACTTCTCCCGGCCATGACTCATTTCTGCAGAATTTGCCACTCAGACGTCTCCTCACTTTTCCAACATTTCCACACCTATAAACGAAAATAAAGTTATCATGGTGCCACATACTGTGCCCCTAAATATAATAGCACCAAACACTGCGTGCCTGAATATAATAATACCACACACTGTAAAACGCCACATACACACAGCCCCCTGTACATAGTGCCACACACAGCCCCTGTAGATATTACACACCCCCATAGATATCGCCATACACAGCCCCCTCTATATATCACTCATCCCCCTCGTAGAGAGCGTTATACACAGCCCCCTATAGATAGTGCCGTACAGCCCCCCTGTAGAGAGCGCCACACAGCCCTCCCCCTCTTGTAAATAGCACCAAAAAGCCCCCCCTATAAAGAGCGCCACACACATACCACTGTGGATAGCACTACACAGCCCCCCTTGTATATAGTGCCACACAGCTCTCCCCCTTGTATATAGTGCCACACAGCGCTCCCCCTTGTATATAGTGCCTCACAGCGCTCCCCCTTGTATATAGTGCCTCACAGCGCTCCCCCTTGTATATAGTGCCTCCCAGCGCTCCCACTTGTATATAGTGCCTCACAGCGCTCCTCCTTGTATATAGTACCTCACAGCGCTCACTCTTGTATATAGTGCCTCACAGCGCTCCCCCTTGTATATAGTGCCTCACAGCGCTCCCCCTTGTATATAGTGCCACAAGGTTATGTACACATTTAAAAACTTTATATTATAATTATATATATATATATATATATATATATATATATATATATATATATATATAGTGTATGTGTGTGTATCAGTTTGATTTATGAAAAAATATTTTTACTTTTTGAGATACAGCTGCTTTGTATCCTGTATCCGTCAGGTCAGCAGGACTGACAGGATCAGTGACACGCAGGATCCACCTCAAATCTATCACATTTAAGATTATAATTTAGCGCAGGGCCCGTTTCACTGATCCCGTCAGTCCTGCTGACCTGACGGATACAGGATACAAAGCAGCTGTATCTCAAAAAGTTAAAATATTTTTTAATAAAACGTAATTACAAAGTTGCCCCAAACACACATTTTTATTAAAAAAAAATAAAACCGACGTGATTTTTGCGACGTTTTTTCCGTAGACAATGCAGGTTTCGTTTTTTATCGTTTTTATACACACCTTTTTTGCTATTTTAGAATTTTTATTCATAAAGTTTGAAAATAATAGTAAAAAAATAAGCTTTTTTACGTTTCAGCTATTTTTTTTTTGGTAATAACATAGTTTTACCCTAAAATAGACCTTTTATTTGTAATCGTCATTGTCTACCGTAAATTTTAATATATTACATGTCTATATTAGGGTAATTGGGTCAGCGCTAGCGTTACAACAATGATTGGCGGGGGGGGGAGGGCGACGTTTTTATTGGGGTGGGTATTTTATGTGTATTTATTATTACATTTTTTTTTGCACTTTACTTTATTATTTTTTATTACTATGGTCTGTCTCCCAAAGGTCAAAAAAGACCTTTGGGGAACTTTATATATTTTTTTTCTTTGTTTTACACCATCTTTTCCACTGTAACTGGAGCTGCACAGCAGGGAAATCAGCCCTCTCATAGTGACTATTGTCACTAATAGGGCTGTGCTGGGTCTAGTAAGACCCAGCAACAGTCTGCCACTAACGGCACCCGGCGATCATGTGACCAGTCACATGATCACCGGGAGGAATAGAGACATTGCCGCTGCTGCTGTCTCTATTCCTTTACACAGCGTTCATTGAGCGCTGTGTAAAAGAGATCAGAGAAGACAGAAGCAGCGAAAGCTGCTCCTATCTTCTCCTCAGGGTCCCCGGCAGTCACTGACAGCCGGAGACCCGACATTCAGCTGCCCGATCGCGCGGGCAGCAAGTTAAAACCCGAGCCGTAGAAAGTCTATGGCTCGGGTTTTAAGGACCCGTCCCTGACCGCTGGCCGTAAAAATACAGCCAGCGGTCAGGAACCAGTTGGGCAGGAGGATAAGGCTATACTGACCTCAGCGCCGGTGACCGCCCGCCCGGCTCTTCTCCCTCCTGCTGCTTTGGAGTAACAGAACAGCCGTCCGTCGCTGTTCTGTTACTCAATGGCGGCGGCCCGCACTTGTCAGGGAGGCGTGTCCTACCCCTTTCCCGGCCAATTCCCTGCTCCTCCTCATCTTCGGCACTTAGCAGCGCTAGCGCGCTGAATAGATTTAGCAGATGATGTGCGGTTCGGGCTGCCATGGGCCCCCTGGGAGCCTCGGGCCCCGGGCGGCCGCCCGAAACGCCCATATGATAATCCACCACTGGATACATGTCCTGTGGAGAGGGGATACATGTCCTGTGGAGATCCTGTGGAGAGGGGATACATGTCCTGTGGAGAGGGGATACATGTCCTGTGGAGAAGGGGGGGATACATGTCCTGTGGAGAGGGGATACATGTCCTGTGGAGAGGGGATACATGTCCTGTGGAGAGGGGATACATGTCCTGTGGAGAGGGGATACATGTCCTGTGGAGATCCTGTGGAGAGGGGATACATGTCCTGTGGAGAGGGGATACATGTCCTGTGGAGAAGGGGGGGATACATGTCCTGTGGAGAGGGGATACATGTCCTGTGGAGAGGGGATACATGTCCTGTGGAGAGGGGGGGGATACATGTCCTGTGGAGAGGGGATACATGTCCTGTGGAGAGGGGGGGGGATACATGTCCTGTGGAGAGGGGGGGGGATACATGTATTTTGCTCTATTTTGCGCCTTGAGGACCAGACACCGCTTATCCATTTTTAGCACGTGTTAGTTAAATGGCTATAACTTTTTTATTTGTTATGCTAACGACGTGATTTTTGCGACGTTTTTTCCGTAGACAATGCAGGTTTCATTTTTTATCGTTTTTATACACACCTTTTTTGCTATTTTAGAATTTTTATTCATAAAGTTTGAAAATAATAGTAAAAAAATAAGCTTTTTTACATTTCAGCTATTTTTTTTTTGGTAATAACATAGTTTTACCCTAAAATAGACCTTTTATTTGTGATCGTCATTGTCTACCGTAAATTTTTATATATTACATGTCTATATTAGGGTAATTGGGTCAGCGCTAGCGTTACAACAATGATTGGCGGGGGGGGGGGGGAACGTTTTTTTTTGGGGGGTGTGTATTTTGTGTATTTATTATTTACATTTTTTCTGCACTTTACTTTATTATTTTTTTATTACTGTGGTCTGTCCCCCAAAGGTCAAAGAAGACCTTTGGGGAACTTTATATATTTTTTTTCTTTCTTTTACACCATGTTTTTCCCCTGTAACTGGAGATGCACAGCAGCCCCAGTTACAGGGGAAATCAGCCCTCTCATAGTGACGATTGTCACTAAAAGAGCTGTGCTGGGTCTAGTAAGACCCAGCAGCAGTCTGTCAGTAACGTCACAGCGTGATCTCTGGAGAACACGCTGTGTCTGCACTGCCAGAAGCTGGGTGTTCTGAAGAGAAGTGGATGATACTTCTCATCAGAACGCCCAGCTAGTAAAAGTAGTAAACACGCCCCGATGTACGCACATAATACACGCCCAGTTGTACTTTTACTTTAAACACGCCCAGTTGTACTTTTGCAAGCCTCATTTGCATAAATACGAAAATGGTCATAACTTGGCCAAAAATGCTCGTTTTTTAAAAATAAAAACGTTACTGTAATCTACATTGCAGCGCCGATCTACTGCAATAGCAGATAGGGGCTGCAAAATCTGGTGACAGAGCCTCTTTAAGTTTCTCTTCAACATATTCACTACTGGTTTGTAATGTTTCTTTACTGCCCACTATGGACCAATCTTAAAATGACAGCTGTAGTAGCAGCACTTCTACCACTAGATGTCAGTAAAGCTCTAGAAATAAAATTACTTTTAGAATTTATTAAAATTTTTCTCCAATTTGAAGATGCCTTGGCTATGATATTAAGGAATTGCATTATGTAAAATTCCCTTATATACATCAAATGAATCAGGCTTTTTCTAAAAAAAAAAAAAGAACAACAATATACTATTGCTCCCCCTACAGGATACGGAAAGGGAATGTAGATCCCATCCAAGCCTTAGAATGTACCATGGTTCCAAATCATATACTTGTATATAGAAGTATGGATAGCCATTGATGATGATAACCATTTGATCAGTGTTGGTGGGTACTTTATTTTTGGCTTGATCTTGCCCCTATCATAGAGCTACCTGCAACACATATTGTCTAATACTCTATTAGGGTATTCTGAGTTAATAGTGGGGGTCTGCCATTGAGGATTCTCATCTATAAGCCAGAGGTGGGACCCGCATCTATCTGACATTTATGGCATATCCTGTGGATATGTCATAAATGTCCTTCATCTGAAAACCCCTATAAATGCCGCGGTCGCTATTGACCACGGCATTTAACTAGTTAAACGGCCATGAACAGCGCCATCGATGATCCTGGCCGTTAGAGCAGCGTGTCAGCTGTAAAACAGAGCTGACACCTGCAGTGTATGGAGAGGGCTCAGCGCAATCGAGCCCGCTCCTTTTCAAACATCATCCCCTCCCCGCTCTATGAAGTGCCGGCACATCATGGGTCGGGAAGGGGTTAAGTAAAGAAAGCGGTCAGGGGGCCCGGCGCAGCTAAGTCCCTTGACTGCCGACTATAAGATGCTGGGACTTTTTAGCAAGATTTATTCTTGCTAAAAACTTGCGTCTTATAGTCCGAAAAATACGGTATTTCTACCTGCGAGTAGAACTGTTCATATAGACTCTCTGATGTTTCACCTGTTTATTAAAGACATATTGTAACAGAAAAATTCATTTATACGAAGCCTTGTTTGTACTCCATCACAGCAGCGACTCCAGATACGCCTTGGTTTAACCCTGGTATCTTCCCCTGACAACCATAGTATCCGCAAGATCCAGTGCCCGGAGGGGTGTGATGGCGGCGGCTGGTATACTTCATGCCTCTATAGGTGTTGTGCTCTTAACAGAACTGACATCCAACTCATACATTCACACTTCTTTGCCTATCGGATTACACTATGAAGCGCTGTTTTCCTCTTTTTTCATCTATTTATTACTATTTATAATACTGGGCTCTTCTTATGAGATTTTAAAAAATTGGCAAATGTAGGGAATGCTAAAAAAAAATTAATTGCGCAGTACAGACTGGCCCATCAGAGGATCCTTCAGTGGGCCCAACCCATTTGCTGGTGGGTCCGAGGTGCCCTAGTCCGATCTGGCCCTATCCCTCAAGATTTTCTCATTAGTCAGATTAAGGGTATGTTCACACGTCTTATTTTTGGCCGTTTTTCGGGCCGCAAACGGTCGAAAAACGGACGAAAAATCATGAGCAGAACTCCTCCAAAAATCTTCTCATTGATTTCAATGGGAAAAACGGAGTTCCGACTGTTCCGACAGGCCGTTTTTTTACGCGGCCGTTTTAAAAAACAGCCACGTAAAAAACCGCCCGTGAAAATGAAGTGCATATCAATTCTTGAGCCGTTTTTGAAGCCGTTTTTCATTGACTCTATAGAAAAACAGCTACAAAAACGGCCACAAAAAAAGCGAGTTGCTAAAAAAACGGCTGAAAGTCAGGAGCTGTTTTCCCTTGAAAACAGCTCCGTATTTTCAGATGTTTTTTAGTGAGCGTGTAAACATAGCCTTAGCCAAACATGTCATGGAAGCATTTCATTCAAGGTCACATTTCTAGCAAATATTTTCTAGATTCCTGGCTCAGTACATAACATTGGGGTTTATAGAGATTTGTTATTATCTGTCATCTGATTGTAAAATAAACTCTGGCTGAATATACGTTTTTGTAATGAAGTTGGTGCTGATCTGCGTAACCTTGTGAAAGTCATCATCAATTCACGGAATGACTTACAGTATTCAGATATGGCGAGACCGGGTCTGGACATCAATGGCGCATGTTTTGAACAAAGTTATTTATTTTTTCCAAGGGTTTTTTAAATTTTGCCCTCTCCTAGGGGTGTTTCACCCAATCCGAATCCTATCCCAAGACGGGAGAGACTGAGATATCACTTACTGATGGGTATCGATCCGACTGCTGCAATCCCCACACTAGTTAAGCACTGCTACTCTGTCATAGCATTTCCTTACACAGCAGCGCTTCTGGCCACCCTCCACTGTAACGCAGCCCACTTGCTAGTGCCGTTATTATCGTCAGGGGTCCCAGAGGTCATATCCCCACCAAACATAATGTTATAGTCTATGCCATAACATTATAAGATGGGAATATCACTTTAAACCCCACGATAAACAAATGGATTCCTAGATTGGGCACTCTACTAGAATGCCACACATCCACTCTGATAGAAGAGATCAACCATAGATTGCTTCTGTCTGATGGAATTCTCCAGTGCTAACCTCTGGACTGTCCAGATCAGTACAGGAAGTGATGGCTACATGCCAGTGGCTGCTGATTGGCTGTAATTCCTGTTGGTAGCTTTCAAGCAGGGCAGGGTCATGAAGGAAATACGTGTATTATCTTAGGGCCGGTTCACATCAGCGTTGGTTTTCCGTTGAGGGGTTCTGTCGGAGGTTTCCGTCGTGGAACCCCTCAACGGGAAGCCAAACGGAAACCTTAGCTTCCGTTTGCATCACCATTGGTATCAATGGTGACGGAAATATTGCTATTGGTTTCCGTTTGTCACCATTCCGGCAGGATTCCGTTTTCTCGACGGAATCAACAGCGCAGTCGACTAGGCACTGCTATGTGACTATTGCAATTTTATGTGTAACTCCTTGAGGCGGCTACTACGGTTTGGGCAATTCTGTGACAGTGTAATTGCTGTGCTTGCACTACTGCATGGGCGCTGATTTTAGGAATATCTGTATGGTGGCCACCAGGGGCGCAGCATGAGCCCTCCATCATATTTTAATGGACAACAACCTGTATACATACCCTCTTCACTCCTGGAACCACTGCATTGGCTCCAGACTCTGCCTAGCGTCAGGACTTGGTACAACGGCGCCCTGAGCTGAGGGTTGAATATTGGGCTGACTGGGGTTTAATTTCTTTTGGGGATCTGAATTAAATTAGGGGTCTAGCCTACGGTCTGAATATATTTTGGGGTTTAGTCTGGGGTCTTACATTAAATTAGGAAGTCATGTGGTCTGAATTAATTTTGGGGTCTGGTCTGGAGCCTGAATTAATTTTGGGATAAAGTTTGGTTCTCATTTTTTTGTGGGCTTCTGTATAGCAGTATTATTTATGTGTACGGTAGTGCAGTCCTGCGTGTGTGTGTGTGTGTGTGTGTGCGTGCGTGCGTGCGTGCGTGCGTGTGTGTTAGTAGCCAGTAGTGCAAGGAGAGTGGGGGATACGGCTGAATGAGGCGGTCGGGTTTTGAGGACTAATGTAATAGTGGGGCAAGGAAGGGAGTCAGATTAGGGAGTGTGATAGGTCTGTCTACAAAAGATGTGTTTTCAGGACACATTAAAAACTGTGCATGTTGGGAATTAATCGGATTGTCTGGGGTAGAGCATTCCTGGTGCAGCAGGAGAGAAATCTTGGAGACGAGAGTGGGAGGTTTAGATTATGGATGATGTTATTCTTAGATCGTTGGCAGAATGTGCAGCACGGGTATTGTGGTAGACAGAGATGAGGGAGGAGATGTGAGGAGATGCAGCACTGTGGAGGGGTTTTTGGTTGAGGGTAACAAGTTTCAATTGTATTCTAATGTGAATGGGCAAACAGTGCAGTGACTGGCACAGGGTAGAGGCATTGGTGTAGCGGTCCAGTACAGTGACTGGCACAGGGTAAAGGGATTGGTGTAGCGGTTCAGTGCAGTGACTGGCACAGGGTAGAGCCATTGGTATAGCGGTCCAGCGCAGTGACCGGCACAGGGTAGAGGCATTGGTGTAGCGGTTAAGTGCAGTGACCGGCACAGGGTAGAGGCATTGGTGTAGCAGTCCAGTGCAGTGACCAGCACAGGGTAGAAGCATTGGTATAGCGGTCCAGTGCAGTGACTGGCACAGGGTAGAGGCATTGGTGTAGCGGTAAAATGCACTGAGTGGCACAGGGTAGAGGCATTGGTGTAGCAGTCCAGTGCAGCGACCAGCTCAGGGTAGAAGCATTGGTATAGCGGTCCAGTGCAATGGCCGGCACAGGGTAGAGGCATTGGTGTAGCGGTCCAGTACAGTGACTGGCACAGGGTAGAGGCATTGGTGTAGCGGTCCAGTACAGTGACTGGCACAGGGTAGAGGCATTGGTGTAGCGGTCCAGTACAGTGACTGGCACAGGGTAGAGGCATTGGTGTAGCGGTTCAGTACAGTGACTGGCACAGGGTAGAGTCATTAGTGTAGTGGTCCAGTGCAGTCTGGCACAGTAACAACTACCAGCCCGTGTTTGATCTTTGTAAAAATTATATTCTCATCCTCACATATAAAGAAGCTCAATCAGATACATCTGTAGAATTCAGGTGCCAGATTATCAGAGATTTCAAAATTGGGGCAGCGGTTGGCTACAAATTTGGCATTGGTGTAGCGGCTGGTCAGAAAGATGAGCCTGGCTGCTGCATTCAGGATAGATTGAAGGGGGGAGAGTTTAGTAAGAAAAGGGCGGATTCTGGAGATGTTTTTGAGGTGAAGGAGCATGCAAGTGATTGAATACAAGGAGTAAAGGAAACATCAGAGTCCAACATAATCCCAAGACAGCGGGCGTGCTGCTTAGGAGTTATGATAGTGCCACACACGGAGATGGAGACATCAGGTTTAGGGAGGTTAGTAGATGGCGGGAACACAAGGAGCTCAGTTTTAGAAACATTCAGTTTCAGATAGAGAGAGGACATGATGTTAGAGACAGCGGACAGACAATCACTGGTGTTCTGTATTAGAGCGCGGGTGATGTGATCGGAAGAGGCATATAATTGGGTGTCATCAGCGTAGAGATGGTACTGGAAGCCAAATCTGCTGATGGTTTATCCAATAGGGGCTGAATAGAGAAATGAGGAGCGGACCTAGGACTGATCCTGAGGAACCCCGATAGCAACGGGAAGAGAAGAAGTAAAACCAGCAAATGACACTGAACGAGCGGTCAGAGGGATAGGAGGAAAACCAAGAGAGAGCCGCGTCTTTAAGGCCAATAGAGTGGAGCATACTTAGAAGTAGTTGGTGGTCCACAGTGTCAAATAGCAGAAAAGAAGATCCTAAGGTCTACTAGGAGTAACATTTTTGCTGCAGTACCTGAAAAATCCATCAGGAGTTATAGATTCTACAGCAATGGGTATTAAAATGATATGGGGAATCAAGTGTGGGAATATAAAAATATTTTAAAGGTCCATGAATAGGCTTACTGTGTGCTATGGTAATTCCTCTCAGTCGGCTGGGCTGATTACATCTGTTCTGTTTCAGCACTGACATCCGGCACCCATGCAGTTTTAAATTACAGTCCTGACTCCACTCCACGTCCTTGCAGCGACTTGGATTATTTGGTATTTTGAAGCCTCCAGCGGGTGCCAACCTCAACACCATTAGCAAAGACGAAAAATCAATATTTGAGGTTTTGTCATTTCCAGAAGCAATTACGCTGCTGCTTAAGACATTCAGGGAAATAGGTTATGCTCTGTTAAAATAACACAACGGGTCGTGAAGACATCAGCAGCCAGACTACAAGCTCATGAATAGCAGTCATACACTTGGAACCAGGTGATAGAGTCTAATGACATATGATGACTTCAGTCCATTATGTCCAAGTGCAAATTGGATTATCCGGCACAATGCCATCTGTAGGTAGCCTCAGCTGACGGATTATACCGGCCCACATCCATCTTCACATAACTGGATGCCTCACCAATGTCTCTACCCTGTGCCAGTCACTGTATTGGACCGCTACACCAATGCCTCTACCCTGTGCCGGTCACTGTACTGGACCACTATAACCAATTCCGCTACCCTGTGCCGGTCACTGTATTGGACCGCTACACCAATGCCTCTACCCAGTGCCGGTCACTGTACTGGACCACTATAACCAATTCCGCTACCCTGTGCTGGTCACTGTACTGGACCACTACACCAATTCCTCTAACCTGTGCCAGTCACTGTACTGGACCACTACACCAATGCCTCTACCCTGTGCCAGTCACTGCACTGGACTGCTACACCAACACCTCTACCCTGTGCCGGTCACTGTACTGGGCCGCTACACCAATTCCTCTACCCTGTGCCAGTCACTGTACTGGACCGCTACACCAATTCCTCTACCCTGTGCCAGTCACTGCACTGGACCGCTACACCAATTCCCCTACCCTTTGCCAGTCACTGTACTGGACCGCTATACCAATGCCTCTACCCTGTGCCAGTCACTGTACTGGACCGCTACACCAATGCCTCTACCCTGTGCCGGTCACTGTACTGGGCCGCTACACCAATTCCTCTACCCTGTGCCAGTCACTGTACTGGACCGCTACACCAATTCCTCTACCCTGTGCCAGTCACTGCACTGGACCGCTACACCAATTCCCCTACCCTTTGCCAGTCACTGTACTGGACCGCTATACCAATGCCTCTACCCTGTGCCAGTCACTGTACTGGACCGCTACACCAATGCCTCTACCCTGTGCCGGTCACTGTACTGGACCGCTACACCAATGCCTCTACCCTGTGCCAGTCACTGTTTGCCCATTCACATTAGAATACAATTGAAACTTGTTACGCTCACCCAAAAACCCCTCCACAGTGCTGCATCTCCTCACATCTCCTCCCTCATCTCTGTCTACCACAATACCCGTGCTGCACATTCTGCCAACTATCTAAGAATAACATCATCCATAATCTAAACCTCCCACTCTCGTCTCCAAGATTTCTCTCCTGCTGCACCAGGAATTCTTTACCCCAGACAATCCGATTAAATCCCAACATGCACAGTTTTAAATGTCTCCTAATAACACACCCTAATCTTACTCCCTTCCTTGCCCCCCTATTACATTAGTCCTCAAAACCCGACCCCTTCACTCAGCCGTATCCCCCACACCCCTTGCACCCTAATACACTTCATGTCTGTCATACACAGATACCGGCTGGTGATGGCTCACGCAGCTTTATGTGAACTAACCCATATGTATAAAAGATGGGGGACCATTGTACTGAACAAGCGCTTTTTGCGTCCCCCCCCCCTATTTCATCATAGATTGTAAGCTCCTGCGAGCAGCGTCCTCACTCCTCTTGTTTGAATTGTTTATTCGTTTTGTCACTATGTAATGTCCGATATTGTCTGTACATGTTCCCTCTAATTTGTAAAGTGCTGCAGAATATGTTTGCGCTATGTAAAGATTATTATTATACGGACAAACTAAGCAGCCCTGCGTGGGGTTATACAGTATAAAGAGTAAACGAAGGGGAAGATTTATAAAGACTGGAGTTTCATAGCCCAGTCTTAATAAACTATTGGTGGGATTAGATGCAACACATTTATTAAGAGGCGAACGCGTAAAATGCCTTAATTTTTCTCTTTTGGTGACTTTTCTACGGCAGAATACTGGCAAAGAAAGGCCGATAAATTCCCCGCTAAGGCTAGAGATAGACCAAAACTTGATCAAAAGGTAACAGAACAGATTTAGTGTCGGAAGGAGCACACGTGGCCATTATGTACGGATTCTAAAAGAACTGTAGTATTATTTTTATTTTGAAGGACTAGTATATTATGGAATAGAGTATGTAATCGATATGGAGCCCACATTACAGTCCGCAAATTGGACTACATTCTGTAACATCTGTAAGGGGTCAATAATCTTCATAAATTTTTGCACCATGAAATCCACCACTCGTCCTCACAATCAAACTGTAATAAAGTGTAAGGAATGGTCATGGAACGAGCACCAGGGATCAGGCTCGAAAAGTCTTTGGAAGTTTAATCGGATTGAGAGTCCTGGTAAGATAAGAATACAGACTACCGGTGATCATCCAGAAAAGCAAGGAAGAGTCGGGTCATCAATCGGGCAGCAGGAACTAGACAACTGGATGTAGACAAATACGCTGGGAGGGCAACAAGGAGGAAAAAATAGGATAGAAACCGGCTTACTCGGATCAGACAGGAATAGGGATACACTAAATATCGAACTACAGGGTCTACGAAACTCCGGCATGTGTCATCAGAAACGGGGCAACAGGACAGGAACAAGGCAAGAACAATGATGACATTTATTGTCGATGGATATCATGTATCTAGTGCCATAGCTCAACCACATTCACTTGAATATGTCTGAGCTGTAATACCAGAAACAGCCCATGGACAGAGGTGGCGCTGTTTCTGGAAATAATCAGATCCTTTTAGTCTGTTTTTCTAATTCTGTACACCATTGATTAATGAAGGCGGTTATGACAATTTTAGAATAAACAGACTGTGTAACAGATCATTGTTGCAACTTTTTTAGTTTTTAATCTTACATTACATTAGATACTTTCTCTTCCTTTTCATAAAGTCTGAACAGGGATAAATTTAAGACCTTTCAGCTTAGTTACAGACATGGCCTGAAGGTACAAGGTGTGTGCGCTGCATAGAGATGGTGCAATGACCATTAATAATATAATTTCACAATAAGTCAAACTCTACTTCAAATAAAATATGCAATCAGTCAGCCAAAGGTATGATTCCCCCCAGTAGAAGACTGAGATACAAAAATGCCCCTGCCCCCGGACAAGGCTTTTGTGTGTAGGCATGAAAACCAGAAAAAAACCACTTAAAATGTATGTCTCTCTTTCAACACCATTGTATACTGTAGTTTACAAATAGAATTATTGCACATAAAACATTAAGTCACTTTACATACATTACATATCCTGTACTGAACCTGAGTTACATCCTGTATTATACCCCAGAGCTGCCCTTACTGTTCTGTTGGTGGAGTCACTGTGTACATACATTACATGACTTTTCCTATATTATCCTCCAGAGCTGTACTCACTATTCTGCCTTTTCTTCTGCCAAGCTCAACCACTTACCTGCTACACATAGAAACCCTGCAAATCTTCTTACCATTCCTTGTACGTCTTCTCCTGTCTCTTTTAACTATGCTCTCTGGAATTCTCGGTCCATGTGCAACAAACTCACCTTTATTAACTCATCCTGTATTATACCCCAGAGCTGCCCTCACTATTCTGCTGCTGGAGTCACTATGTACATACATTACATTACTTATCCTGTACTGATCCTGAGTTACTTCCTGTATTATACTCCAGAGCTGCATTTGTCTCTCTGTAGGCTTTCAGCTCAATTATCCCAGCATTCTCTGCTGTTCAGTGTCTACAATGGTGATTTGCATTGTGGGAACTTTCATCTTTATACCAAACACTCTACCATAATCTGCTGCAGAAAAAGCGAACTATTCTCCTGCATTATATGAGTTTAAGCTTTTAGGGTTGTGTCTGTCAACGAATCTGTTGACTCTTTTAACCAGCAGAGTTGTGAATGCAGCTCTGGAGTATAATACCGGCTGTAACTCAGGATCAGTAAAAGATAAGTTATGTAATATATGTACTGAGTAACTCCACCAGCAGAATAATAACAATAATAATAATAATCTTTATTTATATAGCGCCAACATATTACGCAGCACTTTACAATTTAGAGGGAACATGAAAACAATGTCAGACATTACATAGTGACAAAGTTCATTTACAATTTAAACCTGAGGAGTAAGGACCCTGCTCGCAAGAGCTTACAATCTATGAGGACATAAGGGATGGTAACATAAAGCTGCATGAGCCGGTCACCAGCCAGTATCCGTGTGTGACGGACATGAAGAGAAGGAGTGTGAGGGAATCTTATTCTGATGACTAATCTAAAAGGAGGGCCACGGAAAGGAGTCAGATTAGGGAATGTTATAGGCCTGTCTAAATAGATGTGTTTTCAGGGCACGTTTAAAACTGTGGATATTGGGAATTAATCTGATTATCTGGGGTAGCGCATTCCAGAGGACTGGTGCAGCACGAGAAAAATCTTCGAGACGGGAGTGGGAGGTTCGGATTATGGAGGATTTTAATCTAAGGTTGTTAGCACAACGTAGTGCCCGTGTAGGGTGGTGGACAGAGATGAGGGAGGAGATGTAAGGAGGTGCAGCACTGTGGAGAGATTTGTGGGTGAGAGTAATACGTTTGAATTTTATTCGGAAGGGGATGGGCAACCAGTGCAGTGACTGGCACAGGGTCGTGACGTTGGTGTAGCGACTGGCACAGATTAGAGGCGTTGGTGCAGTGACTGGCACAGGGTAGAGGCATTGGTGTAGCAGTTGGTCATAAATATGAGCCTGTCTGCTGCATTGAGGATAGATTGGAGAGGGGAGAGTTTGGTGAGGGGAAGACCGACTAGTAATGAGTTACAGTAGTCAAGAGGAGAGTGAATCAGAGCAACAATGAGAGTTTTGGCTGTTTCCTCCGTAAGAAAAGGGCGGATTCTGGAGATGTTTTTGAGGTGAAAATGACAGGAGCGTGAAAGTGATTGAATGTGAGGAGTAAAGGAAAGATCTGAGTAAAAAATAACCCCGAGACAGCGGGCGTGCTGCTTAGGAGTGATGGTAGTGCCACACACAGAGATGGAGACATCAGGTTTACAGAGGTTAGTAGATGGTGGGAACACAAGGAGCTCAGTTTTAGAAAGATTCAGTTTCAGATAGAGAGAGGACATGATGTTAGAGTCAGCGGACAGACAATCACTGGTGTTCTGTATTAGAGCAGGGGTGTTGTCATGGGAAGAGGTATATAATTGGGTGTCATCAGCGTAGAGATGGTACTGGAAGCCAAATCTGCTGATGGTTTGTCCAATAAGAGCTGTTTAGAGAGAAAAGAGGAGCGGACCTAGGACTGATCCCTGAGGAACCCCGATAGCAAGGGCAAGAGGAGAAGAAGTGGAACCAGCAAATGACACACTGAACGAGCGGTCAGAGAGATAGGAGGAAAACCAAGAGAGGGCAGCGTTCTTGAGGCCAATAGAGTGGAGCATGTTAAGTAGGAGTTTGTGGTCTACAGTGTCAAAGGCTGCAGAGAGATCCAGAAGAATCAGGAGAGAGAATTTACCCTCTGATTTAGCCGCCAATAGATCATTTGAGACTTTAGTAAGGGCAGTTTCTGTGGAGTGTAGAGTGCGGAAACCAGATTGTAAGGGGTCAAGAATGGCGTTAGCAGAGAGATAGCGGATAAGGCGAGAGTAGACCAAGCATTCCAGGAGTTTGGAGATGAAGGGGAGATTAGAGACTGGTCGGTAGTTAGCAGCGCTGGATGGGTCAAGAGTTGGTTTTTTCAGTAATGGGTTTATAATGGCATGTTTAAAAGAGGAGGGAAAGATACCAGAGGAAAGAGAGAGGTTAAATATTTTAGTCAGGTGACTAGTGACAGCTGGGGAGAGGGACTGGAGGAGGTGTGAGGGGACAGGATCACTAGGACAGGTAGTAGGACGAGAAGAAGAGAGGAGCCCAGAGACTTCTTCTTCAGTTATTGGGTCAAATGCTGAGAGTGAAGAAGAGGGAGTGCGGGAGGGAAGGGGATCAATGTTACTGGGGGACTGGGAGATAATATCATGCCGGATGTTGTCAATTTTAACTTTAAAATAAGTGGCCAGGTCTTCAGCACTGAGATCTGTGATTGGTGTCTGCACTTTAGGACTAAGGAGGGAGTGAAAAGTATCAGAGGCGTTTTGGATTATTAGATAGTGTGGAGATGAGAGAGGTGAAATAGACTTGTTTGGCTCGGTGAAGGGCAGAGTTGTAAGTTCTCAGCATAAATTTGTAATGGAGGAAATCTGCAGCCAAATACGATTTTCTCCACAGTCGTTCGGCACATCTCAAGCACCGCTGAAGAAAGCGAGATTGAGGCATGTGCCAGGGTTGTCGTCGTCTTTGTCGGGGGGTTCGGAGTGTAGGGGGAGCTGCTTCATCCAATGCATTCTTGAGAGTGTTATTGTAAATTTTGGCAGCCAGATTGGGACAGGAGAGGGAAGAGATAGGGGACAATGAGGACTGTAGACTGTCTATGAGTTTTTAAGTGTTAATGGCATGTAGATTTCTGTATATCTGATATGTAGGCATGGCCTTAGAAGGCAGAGAATATTTGATAGTAAAGGAGAGAAGGTTGTGGTCAGAAAGCGGGAGAGGAGAGTTAATAAAGTCAGAAACTGAGAGGAGACGGAAGAAGACCAGGTCAAGTGAATGCCCGTCCTCATGTGTAGGAGAGTTAGTAAGTTGTGACAGACCTAGGGACGAGGTTACAGATAGAAACTGGGAGGCAGATGAAGAGATTGGGTTATCAATGGGGATGTTGAAGTCACCCATGATGAGAGTGGGTGTTTCCAAGGATAGAAATTGTGGAAGCCAGGCAGCAAAATGATCCAGGAATTGGCGGGGTGAGCCCGGGGGGTGGTAGACAACTGTCACTCGGAGGGAAAAAGGATGAAAGAGTCTGATGGTGTGGACTTCAAAAGAGGGAAATGTGAGTGAGGGGACCGGGGGAATGACCTGGAAAGTGCTGTGTGGGGAAAGAAGTATACCTACTCCTCCACTCTGCCTGTTCTCAGGTCTAGTCTATACCTACTCCTCCACCCTGCCTGTTCTCAGGTCTGGTGTATACCTGCTCCTCCACCCTGCCTGTTCTCAGGTCTAGTGTATACCTGCTCCTCCACCCTGCCTGTTCTCAGGTCTAGTCTATACCTACTCCTCCACCCTGCCTGTTCTCAGGTCTAGTGTATACCTACTCCTCCACCCTGCCTGTTCTCAGGTCTAGTGTATGCCTACTACTCCACCCTGCCTGTTCTCAGGTCTAGTGTATACCTACTCCTCCACCCTGCCTGTTCTCAGGTCTGGGGTATGTCTACTACTCCACCCTGCCTGTTCTCAGGTCTAGTGTATACCTACTCCTCCACCCTGCCTGTTCTCAGGTCTAGTCTATACCTACTCCTCCACCCTGCCAGTTCTCAGGTCTAGTGTATACCTACTCTTCCACCCTGCCTGTTCTCAGGCCTAGTGTAAACCTACTCCTCCACCCTGCTTTTTCTCAGGTCTAGTGTATACCTACTCCTCCACCCTGCCTGTTCTCAGGTCTGGGGTATACCTAATACTCCACCCTGCCTGTTCTCAGGTCTGGGGTATACCTACTACTCCACCCTGCCTCTTCTCAGGTCTGGGGTATACCTACTCCTCCACCCTGCCTGTTCTCAGGTCTGGGGGCATGAGAGAACTGGAGACCACCATAAGATAGAGCAGCAGGGGAAGCAGTGTCAAACAGGTGTAGCCATGTTTCTGTAAGAGCCAGAAGGTTGAGAGAGTTAGAAAGGAATAAGTCCTGAATAAAGGTGAGTTTGTTGCACATGGACAGAGAATTCCAGAGAGCATAGTTAAAAGAGACAGGAGAAGATGTACAAGGAATGGTAAGAAGATTTGCAGGGTTTCTATGTGTAGCAGGTAAGTGGTTGAGCTTGGCAGAAGAAAAGGCAGAATAGTGATTACAGCTGTTATGCAGGAAGAAGGGGAAGGGGATAAGTGAGCCCTAATCTACCCACCGCCCTGTCCCTGCCTACTTGCAACGACCCGCCCTAGGCGACGGGGTACAACTGGGCGGCGGTCCCTACGCTGACTAAGTGCAAGGGAATACAAACAGGGAACAAGCAAGGGAAGGGGCAGTAGCCCACGGAACACCGTGAGGAAACCAGAGTGGTCAACGAGCCAGTCAGAATCAGGATGTCACGAAGACTACGAACGCAGAGCAAGGAGCAGGAAGCAAGCCGGGGTCAGAGCGAAGCAGGATAAGCGGAAGCTGTAGCAAGGCTGAAGCGAGGCAGTAGCAGGCTGGAGCAAGGCTGTAGCGGGGCCAGGAAACCAGGAAGAATCACAAGCAATGAGGAAGAGAAAACGGCAGGCATAAATGGACAGGGGGCGGAGCTAACTCCGACTGACCAGGCCGCGATAGGCTCTCCCACTCCTGAGCCTGCCACCCTGATTGGTGGGAGACGGAGTCAGTCTAAGAGGTCCGGCCTCAGGTGTCGATTGATTAATCCTGGGAGTATCCACAGACGTAGTGCCTGGCAGATCCTTTACAACAGCTCTGGAGGATAATACAGGAAAAGTCATGTAATGTATGTACACAGTGACTCCACCAACAGAACAGTAAGGGCAGCTCTGGAGTATAATACAGGATGTAACTCAGGATCACTACAGGATAAGTAATGTAATGTAATGTACACAGTGACTCCACCAGCAGAATAGTGAGTGCAGCTCTGGATTATAATACAGGATATAACTCAGCATCAGTACAGGATAAGTAATGTAATGTAATGTACACAGTGACTCCACCAGCAGAAGTCAGTGCAGCTCTGGAGTGGGTGGAGTAGGACGTGTGGAGAGAGCTGCTGAGACTTCCGTGCAGGCCTTGGATCCAGGGACTTTCCTTATCCTATCTGCCCAGGCCTCATACCATCTGCCTGGGCTTGGAAAGTACCCTGAGGGGGGTTACATCCTAGGATGGAGCCTCAGACCTCTACCTCCCGGAGCATGCCAGCGGGGGGTAGAGGGTCATCCCAGCTGGCTGGGAATATGCAAACGGTAGCGGGGGTGAGGAGATCATCTCGGGGCAAGGCTATCCTGGCTCCCCCCGTGGCTGGAACCCTGGATAAGGGTATGGAGACGCGGTCCGGCATGGTGATAGAGGTTTTGTCATCTGGAGAAGGACCAGCACTGTCCGGACATTTGGATGACGGTCGTGTGGAGGAATGGGGACAGCTGAGAACCGGAGAGACGGTGGAGAACTTCAGCTCCCGTATGGCTATGCGGTTGGAGGAGTATCGGGACCTCAACAAGTCGCTGCAACGGCTCCGTGCGGACTTAGCGGTCGCCAGAGGAAGGGCTGCAAAAGCCTCAGGAGGTAAGAGGTCCTGATACCGTTTTACTGTGAAATCCTTGTTGGAGGAAATAAAAGAAGTGGAAGAGAGACGTGAGGAGATTTTAGCAGGCGGAGGGGTGTTTGGAGAAAAGTTAAAAAACGAAGAGAGGTTTGCCGAGATGGCAGCACCTATAAAAATAGAAAGCATGGAGGAAGATAGCAGAGCCCCAGACACAGCAAAGGAAAATGTGGTGGAGACAATGGAGCATGAAAATGCAAAGTCCAGAGAAGGCACAGATTCTGAGGCACCCAGGAGCAGTGAGGAGGAGGAGGGTGGACTCACAGCCGGGAATAATCAGGAGTGTTTTGAAACTGACAGTGAGCGGCCTCCAGGATTACTCACTCAGATCCGTAATGTGGAGTCGCCGGTATCCTTCCAGGGATTTTGTTTCGGTGCGGAGTTACCCGCAGAGGAGGAAAAGGAAAAGAAAAAAAAATTTAAGAAGAAAAAAAAGGAAAAGGAAAAAAAATCTGCTAAAGGTTCATTTAAACTTGTGTATACAGCAAGATCCTTCCTGTGCTCTGAGCCCGATGAAAGTCAGGATCAGGGCGCAGGTCCCGCAAGACCCCCAGCTCAAGCCTCTGCAGTGGGGCTGGAGCGGGAATGCGGGGAAGTGTTACGGGTCCGGCATTAGAACACGTGGTGGTCTAAATGGCGCCGGACGCCAACCCCTGCAAAGGGGGCGGTACTGGTGGCCTGGTGACGCCAGGGGGTGTGTCCCCGTGTCCGGTGAATGGCGAGCCCGGGAAACTGGTCTTTGATGCGAGTCAGGGGTCGGGAGAACGGGTAAACCAGAAACCGGATGTGGTGTCTGAAAGCCGGAAGTCTGTCGGTGTCGCGGTAAAGCCGTCAGACGTTCCGGACAAGGGCGGTCACAGAGGGGGCTCCGGCTCTGTTGGCCACTCCTCTGTGGGAGGGGGGAGTGGTCCGGCGCCGGAGGCGGATCCAGTGACGTCAGTGGCTCCTTCGTCCGCATCGCTGAAAAGTGGTGTAGGCGAGAAGGGGGCTGCTGGCGTCGGGGGCGACGGTGGCCCCTTTCCCAAAAATGTTCCGTGCATAGAACAGATGGAGGTTAATGAGGCGGAGGGCACAGCAGGGACACCGCTTTTAACATCTGGTGGCATCCCTGCAAAGGTGCCTGATGATGCGGAGACTGAAGCAGTGTCTAATCAAACAAAATGTACAGCAAAAATACATAACATAGAACCAGGCCTGGCCAGAAGGATGACTGCAGGGGGACCTGGTGGGTTAAATGAAAAAGTTGCGGATGTGGATGTGGGAACTGCTGGGGGTATGCAGGTGTCTGTAAATAAAGTTGCTGGAGTGTCTGCTGGTAATGGGGTGTTGAGTGCTGTGTCTGTAGGTGGTGAGGTGGTGGGTGGTGGGGATGGGGTATCAACCAGGGGCAATGGGCCTGGCGCTCCTCTTGCTGTGACATCCGGCAGGTCTTATGCTGGTGTGGCAGCGGGGGGACAGCGGGCCCACCCATCTTCATCCTCAAGGTCCGGGGACGGTAACTTGCAACAACGTCTCTTGGACGCTTTAAGAGAGGGAAAGCAAACCCTAACCATAGGGGGAGTGCAGAAGGACCTGTCTTTCTGGATAGACAGATATGGTCTAAATGCCTTCCGAGAGCAACGAGGAGATCAGTGGTCGCTCCCAACAGCCGGGCAGGCTGTAGCCAGGAGGAATGTGGTCCGTCTCCGGTGGCGTGGCAATGATGCGTGCCCTCCCAGAAAGAGGGTGGTGGAGCTGCTGCTGGGGATGGGCTTCAAGGCGAGTGACATCTTTGCCTTGATACATCCTCATGGCTCGGTCGAGTTTGACATCAGCTTTGTTCACCTAGGGGGCCTTGAGGTCTTCTGGGGGAACTACGAGCTGGTGAAGGACGAGCCTGGCTGGCGAGACTTTGCTGCACAAGCAATTTCTCGCCAAAGTGGTCCCAAGAGAGTGACCGTTCTTACCCGTAACGAGTCACTCTCTTGTATTGATATCATGACCTGGTTGGGAAGGTACGGAGAGGTAGTAGAGATGCCACGGAAGAACATGGATGAGTTTGGCATCTGGTCAGGGGCCTGGACGTTCATGGTTAAACTAAAGCGTCTGGGACAGACGGTGTCCCACATACCATCGTCTGCTTTCCTGGGAAGAGATCGGATCCTTGTCTTCTACGAGGGGCAGCCGAAGTTGAGTCACCGGTGTGGCGACCCCTCACATTTGAGATTTGAGTGCAGGCTGCAAGGTGCAGAAGTGTGCTCATTGTGGGGGGATTGGTCATCTAGCCGCATCGTGCGACCGGATTCGCTGCAACCTGTGTGGTGACTTAGGTCACCCGTTCAGTCAGTGTCCTCGCTCTGTTGTCAATGCTTGTTCCAAACCTGCGGAGGATGAAAGGAGGGAGGCCTCCGTGGGTGAGGGTGCGGGCAGGGACGATGGGGCACAGGGGCAAGGGAAGAATGCAAAGAAGGGTCCCCCTTCTCGCCAGAGAAGGGCGGAGAAGCGAAGGAAGGAGAGGATTTGGAGGGCGCTCCAGGAAACTGGGACGACCTCTGATTCGGATCTGGATGCCCCCCCTGAAGCTGATGCCCCTGGGGAGGCCGAATTGAACGGGGAGATGAGGAGGATCCAAAGGGAGCAGAGGGCTGAGGACTCTCAGTCCTCCCACTATGAAAGTGTGGGAGAGGAAGAGAGGACTCAGCCTACAGCAAAAGGGACACCGGGCAAAACCCAAGGGCCAAATACATCTGACCCCGCCCTGGCCCAGGAAGGTAAATCCTGTACCCCCCTGGTGCGCTCTCCTGATCGATACCATGCTCTCGTGGACATTCCAGCCTCTCATACTAAGAGGGAGGGCATGGTAGGGCACCCTAGAGTCGTTGAGCCTCCCCTGCTGCAGGGGCCGTTGCCCCCAGAGGGGGAGGTTGACCCGGAACTTGGGGATGAAGATGGGAATAGGGTGGTGAGTATGGACTCCTCAGTTTGCAAGAAGCGAGGCAAAGAAGGGGGGTCCTCATCAGATAGAGGGGGGGGGGTGGGAAGAAGAAAGCCGTCTAACTCAAACATCCCTGATGGCGGCACCCACTCCGTTGACGCTGGCATCAATTAACGTTGGCAGCATTAAGTCAGATAGGGCGAGATTTGCAGCCTTTGATTTTCTTGGCCGAGTTGAAGCCGACATTTTGTTTTTGCAGGAGACCAGGCTGTCACTTTTGGCAGACGTCGTTAAATCTAGGAGGGAGTGGCGACGCGGGCCCTCCTACTGGTCTCTTGCGGCTGAGCCCTATAGCGGAGTGGCGGTCCTTTTCACCGCACCGATAACATGCCGACGGATGATTGAGTTAGAAATGGGGAGGTGCTTGATCTTAGATGTCCTCATGAGGGGACAGGAATTAAGACTAATCAATATATACGGACCCCAGAGCAAATGGGACCGTAAAAGTATTTTCATGAGGATTAAGCCTTTCCTTTTTTCAGGTCGACAAGTTATCTTTGGAGGGGACTTCAATACTGTCGTGAGGCCCCGAGATAGAGGAGGTTCCGGAGATAAAAAATTGACCTATGATAGTGTAGCATTAAAAAATATAGTTAGCGATGCTCGCCTGGTGGATATCCACATCAGGCATACCCCAGGCCACTCGGGTTTCACCTATCGTAGAGGTAGTTGTAGGTCTAGGATAGACAGGTTTTTTTTGAAGGAGGAAGCCATCTCTTCACCAGTGTCCGTTGTTGAGGTGGAGTTCTCCGATCACTGTATGATTATTTTCTCTTTGAACATTGCAGAGTCCCTCCAGATGGGAAGAGGTATATGGAGGCTGAATTCTACTCTCTTGGAAGAAGCGGAGATAAGACAGGCCTTTAAGGATTTTCTTCAGAGCCAGGTACCTTTGTTGGATCTCAGTGGTACTAAGTCTGAGTGGTGGGAGTTGTTTAAAGTCCGGGTGGCAGGATTTTTCCGCAGGCTCTCGAGCCTCAGGTCCATGAGTAGGTACCGCCTATATCAGGAACTGAGGAGGAAACTCGAACATCTGGTCTCAACCGGGGGTAGTGGGGAGGAGATCTCCGTGGTGAAAGCTTTGCTCAGGAGGTGTCAGTATGATAGGCACACATCTTTAGTTCTTGAGAGGGATTTCGGGAAGTACCGTTCGCCCGACCCCTACAGGAACTGTAAGATGTCAGTGAGTCGTAAGGTTGTGACAGGACTGATTGATAGTACAGGATCTCTGAAGAGATTCAAATCAGGGATCTTGGAGGTCGTCAGATCCTTCTACTCGCACCTCTTGGGGAAGCAAGATCCAAACCGAGACGAGATGTCGGCTTTCCTGGCTGAAACCATCCCTGAGCCAGGGGTAGACCCCTCTCTCGGTGTTTTGATAGACTCGATCAAGGAAGAGGAAGTGGGATTGGCGATTGATGGGCTTGCCCTCAAAAAATCACCAGGGCCGGATGGCTTAACATCCGAGTTTTATAAGACTTTTAAAGGACCCCTAGTTCCACTCTTGACTGAGGTGTTTAATGAGTGCCTTTCCTCGGGTACTTTGCCAATGTCAATGAGGAGGTCGGCCTTGATCGTTTTATCGAAGGGTAAAGACTCGACCCGTATTGAGAATTGGCGTCCCATAGCGCTGCTCAATACGGACAGAAAGGTTTCGCCGGTCCAGCATTGCTCTGTTCCAGGCCGCAGCACATTTAGTGCTGTCCTCAGTGTCAGAGAGGCAGTGGAGCAGGGAAATTCTGGTCGGTGGGAGGGGTACATCCTGTCCTTGGACCAGGCCAAGGCTTCTGACCGGGTGGACCACGAGTACCTCTGGTCGGTCCTTCTGAGGTACGGCCTACCGGGGGGGTTTGTCAATTGACTACAGACCTTATACACTGGGGCTGAGACTTTTGCGCTGGTGAACGGTTGGGTTGGAACCCCCTTTGAGGTTGGGTCTGGTGTCCGCCAGGGTTGTCCCTTGAGCCCTTTGCTATATGCGTTCGCATTGATCCTTTTCTTAAAAGGATCGATCGTGGGCCATTGGCGGGAGTCGGGGCCGGCCTGGAGGGGCCGGAGGCCACTCAGAGGGTGGTTGCGTACGCAGACGACGTCTCCATTTTTGTCTCCTCGAGAGGGGAGGCAGAGTGGGTGATGTCGGAAGTGGAGCGTTACTCATTGGCATCTGGGTCCAAGATCAACCGGGATAAGTGCAAGAGTCTCTGGCTGGGAGGAGGAGATCCTGGTTTTGATCTCCTGGACACCCTTCCAGAGCCTCAGGGGTCTGCTAAGATCTTAGGAGTCGAATTTGGCCCGGGTGATTACCCCAAGAAGAACAGGATAGGCTGAATCTAGTTGCCCAGAAGGTTGACCAATGGAAGGGTTGGTCCTTAACCCTGAGGGAAAGGGTTCACTTGGCCAAGGCCTACCTGGTGCCCATGTTGCTTTACCTGGGCAGTGTGTGCATCTTGCCAGAACCTCTCTGGACCCGGGTCTATAGCCTGTTCTTCCAGCTGTTATGGGGGAACAGGCTCAACCTAATCAAGAGGGAGGTTACTTACCTATCAAGGACACTAGGCGGGTTAGGTATGGTTAACCCGGTGGTGTTCCTAGTGAACACCTTTGTTAAGATCAACCTGGCAAACATCTGGCAAGAGAGGGCTCCTTGGTGGATATCCTCCTGCAGGGGGTGGTTTCGGCCTTTCTTCCAGGAATGGGAGAGAGGAGGGCAAGTGAAAGACCTGCGTACACCTCACGGACATCTCCCGGCTTATGCCACCCTGGCGCTGAAGATTGTTCGCCGGTGGGGTCTGGAGGTGTGGGAGATCAGGACCATGTCGAGAAAATTTCTTGACAGGAGGGTCCTGATGACCCACTTCCAGAAGCCCCTGGCGCTCAAAGACTGCCCAAGTAGTGACCTCGGGGTGGGATTAAAACTTTTAAATTCAGCGTGGATTCCCCAGAAGTTTTGGGATCTGGCTTGGCGTTGCTTCCATGGGAGACTGTATGTGAGGGGCAATCTAAAGTGCAGAAGCTCTGATGATCGGGATTGCCCCCGGGAGGAGTGCGGCGGAGTGCTGATGGAGCATTTCCTGCTTCATTGCCCTTTCAATACAGAGGTATACAAAAGGGTGGGAGCCTCCATTGGTTGGCCAGGCCTAACCAGCCTCTCCTATGCTGGGTGGGCCTATGGAGTGTTCGGAGACCTCGGTGGTAGGGACCATTACACCTTGTTTCTAGTCAGTATAGTGGTCAGGCACTTTATGTGGAATGCACGATGTCTAGTTTCTACCCAGAAGAAAATCCTCCTAGTGGATGAGGTTGTTAGCAATATCATGGGTGACCTGGTGAAGGTGCATTCTTTGGAGGTCGGCAGATTGGGAGCATCCAAAGCCTCTCGTCTTTGGAGGGGCTTTTCCTTTTGGGTGCCTTAATGTGTCTGCTTTCATGAGGGAGGGGGGGTCGTCACCGGTGCTCAACTGGAGGTGGGGGTCTGCGTTCCGCTGAGGCACCAATAAAAAATATAGCGATAGGGCTCGGAAAAAGGGAAAGGTGAGGGTCAGCATAGGGTCAGCTTTCAATAGGGTCAAGAAAAGGGCTAGTAATAGGGTAAGGAGATAGGGCAAGCGATAGGGAGGGTGCAGCGGTGGATGTGGTACCTTGGCCTCTGGGGGGGGTGCTGGGGGGGGCTTTCCCTACTCTCTATCTGGTGATGGGCTAGGTAAGCACAGGAAGATTTTTGTTTTGTTTAGGATTGAAATGGCAGGAAAAAGGTTTACAAGCGACCGAACTTGGTGCTTTCGGGTACGGTGTATTTTGTATATGGTTTGGTATTTGGACAAGTTGGTGATGTGTATTGTATTATATTGTAAAAATGTTGTTAGAATAGGGATAGACTTAAGGGGGTTAATAGATAGGTTGGGAGGGGGTCGGGGGGGGGGTGTGCCTGACCCAGCCCCGGACTATGCGGACATGGGAGGACATGGGGCGGGGGGCTGGGCTGGGGTGTTGGTTGTGGTGGCGGGGGCCAGCATCTGGACTATGCGGACGTGAGAGGACATGAGGCGAGATGCTGGCTGAGGTGGTGGAGATTAGGTAAGAAGGGTAAGGTTAAGGAAAGTCAGGATGTGTATAGTGTGATTTAAAAAAAAAAAAAAAAAAAAGGTGTGGATTAGTATTATTATATTTTGGATTGGATTGTTTTGTTTATTATTATTATTTTATTTGCTATTATTATGTTTGATTATTATCATCAATATTATGTTGTTTCTTTAGGCCCTTGGTTGACGCGGGTCTGTTAGTACTTTTGATTACGTTTATATGATGTTTGTATATATTCTAGTTATTGTTTAGTTTCGGACGAAGTGTAGATGTAAGTATATAAGAGTGGGGTGTATGTGGCCGGGTCTGGTATAGTTTTCTCTTCTCATATACAGAGATGTATATAAGAAAATTTGTTTATAAGCATTTGGTTGTGACTTTTTGGTTATATGGAATTAGTTATGTATTTGTTTTTCAGTTTATGTTTTGTAAATTTATATAAAATAAAGAGATACAGGATATAACTCAGCATCAGTACAGGATAAGTAATGTAATGTAATGTAATGTACACAGTGACTCAACCAGCAGAATAGTGAGTGCAGCACTGGAGTATAATACAGGATGTAATGTAATATATTTACTTTATGTAGATTAACCCTAAATGTAAAGTGTTTATTTACATACTGTATAGGATTAATTGTTGTAAAATGTTGTTAAAAGGTGGACATACCCTGCTGGCAATATAGTTTAGGTATTTGGCAAGTGGACCTGCCAATGTCTTGGGGATTCATCAAAATCTATTGTGTATGTAAGGGGCCAACGGAGACATCAGGAGGAAATAAATATGGAACAGGCTGGATAGTGACCCATCTGAGCCACTGTTCCTGTGGAGGTAAGTGGCGTCAAATTGATCTGGCAGCCGCTTTTCAGCCTCATTCTATTGAAACTACTTGAGCATATTTATGGTGGAGTTGGGGAACAAAGCTGCTGGCCAAAAAAAGAGGTGTTCATTAACATTTGGCCCCAAAGTGCAACTATAGATACAGTATATGGGATATAAGACAGGTTAAGCACACAAAATTCTGTCCAACATAGAAGAAAGGTGAATAAACACAACATTAATATCAGCTGAAAGATCTTCCAGCCAAGAACTGTTCATGATATGGACATGGCAGGAGATTTGTGTCCAATAAAGACCCCTGTGGCCACTTAAAGGGGTTGTACAAGAAACGTGTCAATGTGTTGCTTCCCATCCATCCCTTTATATCTGGTGCCGAAGTTTGCTCAGCTGCCCATCTGATAAGAACTTGTTGAGCAGGCGACAGTATCACGTGCCACATTCATCCCACACCATGTCCCTTATCTCCTATCTCAAGGAGAATCTAGAGATGAGGGTGTCAGCTAAAGCCGAACCAACTTATTGTCTATGCGAATGGATCGTCGTCTATCCAAAATATAAATTATCAAGGCAGATAAGGGTGTAGTTCTCCCAGTCTTCTCCCTCAAACTGATATTGTTAAGCGATAATATCATTTATTTTATAAATCTATAAACCCGATAATGGGTTATATCAATTCCATTTTTTTTTATCCGTCCTCCCACAATTCCATGCTCTGCAACAAAAATGTTCCTATCTTTCTGATTCACAGGTAGAATGCCAAGACACTTTAAGTGCCCATACATATGAGATGAAAGTCCACCAAAACCACCAACTTTAGTGGGACCAGCCGACTAATGTGCATGGGGGTCTCCAGACTCTCCCCGACACGTTGCCTTTCAACATACCCAATCCTATGTTCCCACATGAGATACTGTGCGGTACTGTATTTTTGAAAGCATGTATGATGTTTAATACTGAAACTGTATGAGTTTCACACAATGTTCTGTATTGTTCTTATTGAGGACATCAAGTATTGAGAGTCAACAAGACGATCCCAAGAGTTTTGATGTTTTTTCTGGTACCATTTTTAAAGAGGGTTATTGGATATCATGGAAGGAGGATAAGGTGCATAGGAGTCTATTGGCAGACCATCGATCTCACATGAGTGCAGCTATTTCAGAATCCATTACTCCCGGCTTGGATGTTGAGTAGACTTTGTTGTCACATCCTGCAGACTGAGTTGTGCCACTTGAAGGTGCAGAGCTCAGAAGCAAAGGCTTTCTTTAAGCAATGGTCAGGACAAGTTATCTAGATTAGAGAGAGCTGTATCTATGATGGTTACTCGGTCTTGAGATCGTCTCGTTGACTTTCCATTTTATGATGTCCCCAGTGAGAATGTTCTTGAGGGCAAATCTGTAGAAGGTTAAGAAGTTCTCATTGTGCAGGATGCTTTTCTTAAATTTCCTAAAAACAAAAATGAGTTTATGGAGTCTCCAGGCGAGTGTGGAGGCCCAAGAACTTTGACTCCTTTCATCTCCTGGCCATCTAGAAGCAGAGAATTGACCAAAATAAGGACCATTTTTTTAAGAGTAACTTCTCAACTCTACTATGTGTTGTTAGCCCATCGGCCTTCTGGATTGGAAATATGAGGATTAAAGGGGTTTCCCACCTTGGACATTTATGATCTATCCACAGAACATCCCACAAATGTTTAAGAGATAGGAATCCCAACTATTGGGAGAAGATTACTATGCTGTTTTTGTAACTCCCATAAACTTTCATAGACTTCAGCGGCACATGCATGGTCACCTCTCCATTCAGTCTCCTCCTAAATGTGGTCTCCTTGTCTTAGAGAATGGAAGTCAGGGAGGGAACCCTTAATAATCAGACATATATATTGCGTAATACAACATACGAGATAGCATGTCACAATTTTTCGCAGAAATTGGTGAGAGAACACCTCGGAGTGCCTTAAAGTGCCATCTATGATGCCAATATATCCTAATAAGACACATGGTTAAGGTTTGTTTTACATATTACTGTATATCAATACATTTCTAATGCTCAGATGAATTATACTGTTGTCATTAAACACACTCCCTTTCTGGGAAATTACTAATGAGAAGCTAAAAGCAACTTCCTTCTAGACTCCATAGTGAAAGAAATCACTTATCGCCACGCCTTACACCGAGTACCAGATACAGCTAAGACGAAAACAACAGTCATTACACAGGAACATATCTTGGGATAAGGCCCCATTCACATCCCGTTTTTGGCCTTCGTTTAACATATATGCCGGAAAAAGCACCCAAAGTCTATTTTAAATGTACGTTGTCTGTGACTGTTGCCATAATAGCCTATGGATGATGGATGCCTATGATGGATTCCTTACAGTGGCATCCATCACCCATAGGCTCTATTGGTATACGTTAAACCTATATGTCATGATCTCTCATGATGTATTTGTTAGATGGATACCATTATAGCATATGGGTGACGGATGGCATTGTTAGAGTATTTTCACACAGAGTTTTTTGCAGGCAGAAAATTCTGGCTCAAAATTCCGTTTGGAATTTTGAGGCAGATTTTGATCTGCCTGCACGCCGTTTGCCGCGTTTTTAGCTGCGTTTTTAGAGACTTTTTTGCTCACGCCCATTGAGTGCCATGGGCAAATACGCCTCGAAATACGCTTTCTCTGCCTCCCATTGATGTCAATGGGAGGTCAGAGACATAAACGCCCGAAGATAGGGCATGTCGATTCTTTTTCCCGGAAGATGGTTTTTCCGATTGCGGGAAAAAACGCCTCCGCCTCCCATTGAAATCAATGGGAGGCATTTTCGGAAGTTTTTCGCGCGTTTTCCGATGCAGCATCTGCATCAAAAAACGTGTCAGAGAACTCTGTGTGAACTGACCCTTAGACATCCGTCACAGGCATCCATCACCCATAGACTATTATGGAATAGGTGTAACGTATACGTCATGAAAAGCTATGAAAAAAATCATTAGAATGTACGCCAGAAGAACGTGATGTGAATGGGGCCTAAAAGTGTTAGTAGTCAAAAGTTTCCAAATAGAGCAGCATCTTAATTCTTAATCAGTATTAACCAGAAAGAGAAGGGGGCCCTATTTAGTATTTGCTATTGTCATGTAGGGTTCGTGGACCCACTGGGCCGTACCGCCTTGGCGGTATGACAGCTGGCCAACAGGGCGCAGGTCAGAGTCTATAGTTTATATAGGGTACCTGTGGCAGCTCGGACAGTAGCAAGGCAGGCTTGGCAGGAACTAGGCAGCAGGTAGACGTCAGGCATGGAGAAGCAGGACAGACGTGGTATACAGCACCGCACGGCTACAGCACAGCACGGCACTAGATCAGGATACAGGTTACAGGAACAGGGAACACTGGGAGCAGGAAACACTAGGGGACCATTTGCAAGACAGACTTGGAATACAACAACAAAGCTCAGGCGTGGGAGGATGGGGCTGGGACCATCTAAGGCTGGATTCACACGAGCATGTAAGGTCCGTAAAGGACGGAACGTATTTCGGCCGCAAGTCCCGGACCGAACACTGCAGGGAGCCGGGCTCCTAGCATCATAGTTATGTACGACGCTAGGAGTCCCTACCTCGCTGAGGGACAACTGTCCCGTACTGTAATCATGTTTTTAGTATGGGACAGTAGTTCCACGGAGAGGCAGGGACTCCTAGCGTCGTACATAACTATGATGCTAGGAGTCCAGCCCGTTCTCTGGAGCAATTAGATCAATCACCAACATGCGTGCGCTCTGGCTTCTTAAAGAGGCTCTGTCACCACAAGTGCCTTATCTCCTATATAAGGAGATCGGCGCTATAATGTAGGTGACAGTGATGCTTTTTATTTAGAAAAACTATCTATTTTAAACCACTTTATTATCGATTTTTAGCTTTATGCTAATGAGTTTCTTAATGCGCAAGTGGGCGTGTTTTTACTTTCGACCAAGTGGGCGTTGTACAGAGGAGTGTATGACGCTGACCAATCAGCGTCATGCACTCCTCTCCATTCATTTACACAGCAGCATCGCGTTCTTACTAGAACACGATGTGCAGCCACATACACAGACATTAACGTTAATCAAGTGTCCTGATAATGAATATACATTACCTCCAGCCTGGACGTCATGTGTATTCAGAATCTTGACACTTCTGAATCTTTTCTGTGAGATTTCCAGCAAGGGAAACGAAATCTCGTTTACATCGTAATCTCGCGAGATTACGCGTGGCTTGCTGGAATCTCACAGAAAAGATTCAGAAGTGTCAGGATTCTGAATGCACATCAATTCCAGGCTGGAGGTCATGTATATTCATTGTCAGGACACTTGATTAACGTTAATGTGTGTGTATGTGGCTGTACATCGTGTTCTAGTAAGAACGCGATGCTGTTGTGTAAATAAATGGAGAGGAGTGTATGACGCTGACTGGTCACTGATTGGTCAGCGTCATACACTCCTCTGTACAACGCCCACTTGGTCGAAAGTAAAAACACGCCCAGTTGGGCATTAAGAAACTCATTAGCATAAAGCTAAAAATCGCTAATAAAGTGGTTTAAAATAAATTGTTTTTCTAAATAAAAAGCATCACTGTCACCTACATTATAGCGCCGATCTCCTTATGTAGGAGATAGGGCACTTATAATGTGGTGACAGAGCCTCTTTAAGTCTGGACTGAGCTCGTGAACTCACCCTGGTGGTCACTGTGGAGCAGGACGGCCGTATGTGCAGACATCTCTTGAGAGAAGGGTATCGACTGGATGGAAGGAGTTCGTGGTCAGTGACCACGAATGTTACAGCTATAGGCAGTGGCTATAGGTGTCGCAGTTGCGACCGGGCCCCTAAGTCTGGGGGGCCCACGGGCCCCCGTTGCCATACAGCATGTTTCCTAACGAAATCTTCTGTGCCGTGAAGCCGGCACTTGCTGGTTACGGTCACATGGTACACTTAGTGTACCATGTGACCGTGTTGTCATGTGACACGGCTTCCAGACAGAGCAGAAGAGTCGGTGCGGAGGACTCCAGGTAAGCTACAGTGTAATGTATTGTGTTGTAATGTAATGTAATGTATTGTGTTGTGATGCCTTGTAATGTATTGTGTTGTTTGCGGTGGAGAGGGGGGGGGGCGTTAAATCACAGCCCCCCCTCCTCCACCGCAAACTGCACAATACAGTATAGTACACATGACTATGAGAGCGGGGCTGCGGCTGTGTAATACAGTCACTGCCCCGCTCCTGAGTCCTGACATGTGCGCGGGGTCAGGATGATGTGATTCGCCGGCGCTGCACTAATGTTCTGCGGCACTGAAGACAGAACATGGCGGGCGCACTACAAAACACCCCCATGTTCTGTCCTCCGTGCCTGCGCTCATTAGTGCAGCGCTGGCCGCATCATCTCATGCTGACCGCGCGCGCACTAACTGTCAGGAGCGGGGCAATGGCTTTATTACACAGCCGCAGCCCCGCTCTATAACAGCGAAGATCAGAGAAACCTCTTATCTCCGCCGCTATTCCCCTGAATGCTGCGATCAAAGCTGACTGCAGCATTCAGGGGAAAATGAGAAGGGGGGATGCCGCTGGATCGCATCACAGGGAATTCCTGTGACACGATTAAGGGACATACCATATATGGGCAGACAGCCCAGGGTCTATTGAAGGACTCCAGGGCTGTCTTACCATATTTCCTGTTGTTAGGGCATACTGAGGTATGTCCTAACAACTGCCTGTGTACTATCCGTACACAAGCTAATGTACTGGCATATAGCTATAGGCCAGTACTTTGAAGTGTAAAAATAAAGTAAAAACAAAGTAATGTTAAATAAAAAAATACACACACCTTTTTTATAATAAACATTAAAATAAGTCTCAATACATAAAACATACACATATTCGGTATTGGCGCGGCCGTAATAACCTGCACAACAATTTTTTTGCATCATTTATGATGTGTACACTGTAAAAAAATAAAATAAAAATTGCTTTCTATCACTTAGGCCCCATTCACACGACTGTGCCCGCAATCACGGCCCGATTGCGGGTACGGCCAGCCGCCGACTGCCACCCGCATTTTCGGGCCGTGCTCCCATACAAGTATGGGAGCACGGGCCGCAAAATGCAAAAGGACGGACATGTTCCATAACTTTCGGAAAATTTCTACGGCACGGTCACCCTTCCGTAGCGCTACGGAAATGTGTCCGCGCTCAATGAAAGTGAATGGGTCCATTTTTGCGAAATGGAGGTTATTTACGGTCGTGTGCATGGGGCCTAATTGTGAGGCACAAGGTGCGATGATGAATTTAACCTCCACGTGCCTCACATTAATAGTAATTAACCCCATCATGTACCTTACATATTAACCCATTATGACTGAGAAACATGATGGGGTTAATTACTATTAATGTGAGGCACATTCAAAATTCATCATCACACCTCGTGCCTCACATTAGAAAACGAAGGAAATTTTTTTTTTATTACTGTTGGCAAAGTAAACGAAGTATCGGTATCGAAGTCCAAATTTTGGTATCGTGACATCCCTACACTGTGGGTCGCGTCCCCCTGGGGGTTCATGAGTCACTAACCGAGGTCCCGGTTCCAATCAATGCTGGAGCAAGGAGCTGACATCTCCTTGATCCAGCATTCCCTGTGCCCTGAGCGGCTCGACACAGGCTGGCGGGATGTAGCGACATCATCGCGCCTGCCTGCGCTGAGTCACTCATAGCACACACCGGAGGAGGCGAAGGATCCTCCACTCGACGTGGGAACGGGGATAGGTAATTATGGTATTTTTCTATTATGCACATATGGGGGCATTATACTGTATGAGGGGGCTGATATTGTGGGAGGGAATTATACTGTATGGGGGACTGATATGGGGAGCATTATACGGTATGGGGCTGTTATGGGGGGCATTATACGTTATGGGACATTATACTGTGTGGGGGCAGCTATGGGAGCATTAACTGTGTGGGGGCATTATACTATGGGGGCTGTTGGGCAAGGCGTCTGGGCATAGGCGCGCGCAGGGGTCTGATGATGATGGTGGTGTTGGGGAGGGGTAGGGGGGCCCAAGCTGAATTCTTGCACCCGGGCCCATGAGCCTTTAGCTACGCCCCTGGCTATAGGGGCTTCCTCTATGTACTATGTACACTAGAGAGGAACCACTATGTACGCCTCTGCTTCAGTCATTACAAACTCTTACATCATGATCCCACCACCACACACACAGTAAAAACATATTAATTCCATTTGTCCTCATATATAAAATATGTGAAATAATAGCCACTTTGTTGCTACAATGTAGAAACCAAACTGCAACAATACATACATGGAGAACTAAGCCTTTATAACTTGCAGGTAAACAGGGGCAGGATAAACTCTTTCGGTGCCCAAGGCAAACACAGCAAAATATTCCCCAGCCCCGGTTTCCCAACGAGTACCAGTTCCACCATCGGTACCATGTCTTAGTGCCCTATTAGTATCAACCATAGTGTTCCTCTGGACGTAGCAGCCACAATGTCCCCAGCAATACTACCTAGTGCCGTGCCGCAGTATACCTCTCTGCTCCTGGCTCACGTGCTGTTTAGTGTCACTGAACTTACATATAAGCTTCCACCAGAGGGCGTACAAATGCAATTGTCTGCTCCTGCACTGATCTCTATGATTGGCGCAGTACAGAGAGGAAGAGACTGCTGTAAAGCATGATCGGCAATAGCACTTAAAGGGGTTTTCCCATCAGAGACAATTATGACATATTACACAGGATATATCAGAAATGTCAGATAGATGTGGGTACCACCTCTGGGACCCGAACCTATCTCTAGAACGGGGCCCCCTAAAACTGATCTACTGTGTTGTAGCTGAAAATTGTGATTTCCAACCATGAATTACAGAAACAGTGTAGCTCGCTGAGCTATGCTGTTTCTATAACTCCCATAGTAGTGAATGACAGTTACTAAGGCAGCGTATCATGTGAGCTACGCTGTTTCCGTAACTACCATTCAGTTCTATGGGACTTACGGAAACAGCGTAGCTCAGCAAGCTATACTGTTTCCGTAATTCATGGTCGGGAATCACACGTGTCAACTACAACACAGAGCGGTAGAACAGGGTTTAGGGGGCCCCGTTCTAGAGATAGGTGCGGGTCCCAGAGGTGGGTCCCACATCTATCTGACATTTATGACATATCCTGATGGGAAAACCCCTTTAAGACTGAATGCTACCATTGAAAGAGTTGGGGGCATTGGGATATGCTCCATGGCAGCTGGCTATGCTCAGGTCCAGCAGGTAAAAAAACGTACAAAAAAACTTTCCTTTAAAGGTTTATAGGTTTTGAGAGTTGATCGAAGCATACATTATTGGGTTAACTGCACAAGGAGGCATGAAATATGGAAGCAAAGCTTTGGTTTACTCTGTAGCATCTGTTCCTCGAAATACACGGTGGATTCAGGTAATCCGAATATCCTACTGAGAAAATCATCAGAGGCCACCGCCTTATTGTAGAACGCAGCGCTCTATAATTTATGACTGTTCATTTTGATGTTCAATTTTCAGCTTGTTTAGCTTCTATTAGACGTATTGTATGTGTTTACCTCTAGCGTTGCTCAGCGTGAAGCGTAACGATGACAAATTGCCTCCGGGAGTAAAGGAGGGCCAAAGCCACAAATTAGGAAATATAGGAAGGATAAACCTCAATTCACGCTGCTGAAAATTTTCTTTATTATACAGATTATATTTGGGAGATTACAATGCTAATGAACAGGAGATCTCCATGGTAGATAAGGGGAACAATACACCATTACATATCTGTAGGATTGCCTCCCCTATAACAACAGATTCCTTAAAGATCATTAACAATTCGATGGGAGTAGAGCTCCTATTACATCGGCTGATAATCGGCCGGTGCAGCGAGCGCCGATCAGGGAGATGTGCTGCCGACAACGATAATATTTTACTTTTTTAAAACGATAGGATCAGCAGATGAACAAGCGTTTGCTCGTTCATCTGCTGATCGTTCCCCTGTTTACAAAGGGGAATAATCATCAACGTGTGTTCTATGAACACTCGTCTGCCCGTTAATCGCCCAGTGTAAAAACCCCCTTAGGGAAAATGCTATGGGGGGTGCAGAAGTTGCAGTAACACGCGGGGCCTGCTGCCTGAGGTGGTCCCTAGGCCACATAAGAAGACACCAGTAATAGAGCGTAAGTTGGTTTATTTTAGCATTAAAGGAGTTTGGTTTTTTTCAGCCCTCTTATTTTTGAAAAATTAGAAGACTTTACAATATGTTTATTAAAAAATTACCTATCCCTCTCTCCCTACAGCACCCACTGATCTGAGCGCCACTACATGTCAACACAGTAGCGCCGTTCAGGTCTGTACATGGGCATCCTTAGGATATGAAATGCATATTTGATCAGGGGGTTTGACTGCCGTCACCTTTGCCGATGAGCTGAATGTAGGGATTGTGGCGGTCTAGCGATGTATCCCCTTCTGTACTTACAAAGTCACAGAATCCTACAAACAAATGTACACTGATGATGTCACATGCCGTTGTCTCATACATACGGTTGTACACTGATGATGTCACATGCCATTGTCTCATACATACGGTTGTACACTGATGATGTCACATGCCATTGTCTCATACATACGGTTGTACACTGATGATGTCACATGCCATTGTCTCATACATACGGTTGTACACTGATGATGTCACATGCCATTGTCTCATACATACGGTTGTACACTGATGATGTCACATGCCATTGTCTCATACATACGGTTGTACACTGATGATGTCACATGCCATTGTCTCATACACACAATTGTACACTGATGATGTCACATGCCGTTATCTCATACATACGGTTGTACACTGATGATGTCACATGCCATTGTCTCATACATACGGTTGTACACTGATGATGTCACATGCCATTGTCTCATACATACGGTTGTACACTGATGATGTCACATGCCGTTGTATCATACATACGGTTGTACACTGATGATGTCACATGCCGTTGTCTCATACATACGGTTGTATACTGATGATGTCACATGCTGTTGTCTTGGCAATCAATAAATAAAATAACACTTTGCTATTCATGACATAGAGATATTATAAATTATGCAATGAACAAATAACACTCACAGCCTCTGAAACAATACAACAGGAATCTCCTCCTGGATATGAATGAATCTGACGAGCCTAGGAATAAAGTACAAACAAAAGAGCAATGATACATTCTGAAACATTTAAAAAAATGAGCAATCTCATATTTCTGTTTAAAGGGAACCTGTCACCTTGAAAATGCAGTCTGATCTGCGGGCAGCATGTTATAGAGCAGGAGGAACTGAACAGATTGATGGGAAAATATTCAGTAGAACTTGTAATTTATTTATCTACTGTAAATCCCTGCTCTTAAGGCCCTATTACACCGGCCGATTTTGGCTGGTGCAGTGAGCACCGATCAACCAGACAGCTCGTTGATCGGTGCTCGGTTGCTCCTGTCACACGGAGCTATGGATGGGGACGAGCGCTCGTTACTCCGATCGCTGGTTCCCATACATTATTATCATGTCGGCAGCGAGTCTCCCTGTTTACACACCAAGATGTGCTGCCGACAACGATAATATGTTACTTTTTTTAAACTATACGACCAGCGGATGATATAGCGTTTGCTTGTTCATCTGCTGATCGCTGCCCTGTTTACACAGGGGAATGATCGGGAACGAGCATTCTATGAACGTTTGTCTGACCGATAATCGCCCAGTCTAAAACCCCCATTTACTATGCTTAGAAGTCCAGTGGGTGGTCCTACTCAGTGATTGACAGTCTTTCCTGCATGAGAGTGCACACAGATAAATGTCAATCAGTGAGTAGGTGAGTAGGACCGCCCACTGGACCCCTAAGCCCAGAATGTGCAGAGGTTTAGATCAATAAATTACAGGTTATATTGAATCTTTTCCTATAAAACAATATATCAATCTACTCAGCTCCTCCTGCTCTATAATATGTTGCCCACGGATTGGACACCACGTTCAACAGGACAGGTTCCCTTTAAAGGGAACCGGTCACAAGATATTCTTCCCCTAAACCGCCACCATATGGATATATAGCTGTGGAATAGCTTTATCAACGGGCTGCTGTCAAAAATAACCATTATAGCATTATGTAGAAAACAAACTTATAGTACTGTGCACAATATATGCAAATTACCCCAGACTAGTCATCTGGGCGGAGACATTCTTATGAATAGTCATGTAGTTTAGTCTGTAACACGCTATGTGGGATGTCAATCAAGCCAAAAAAGGGCGTGATCACAGACCTATAACCGGGTGCCGATGGGTTCTTATGGCAACCAGTGGCCCTAGTAATGGCCCCCAGGTCCGCTATATTGGTCCTACTATTAAGCCCTGCCAGATATAAAAGTAGTGTCATTTGCAAGCGATCCAATGATCGCATGTACATGTCTCCTAGTGGGACTAAAAAAAAATGTTTCTTAAATTAGTTAAATAAAGTTTTATAGTAATATTAAAAATATATTAAAAGTTTTCCAAAAAACTCTTTTGCATTTTTCCCCTAAAGTAATATGAACAATAAAAAAATTAACATAATCGGTATCGTCACATCCATAAAAGTCTGAACTGTTACAAAATTATATTATTTATCTCACACGCTAAAAAAAATAATAAAAACGCCAGAATTTATTTTTTGCTCACCTACCCCAAAAAAATTGAAAAGTGATCAAAAACTCACATGTACCCCAAAATTGTATGGATAAAAACGACAGTTCACTCTGCAAAAATCATGCCCACCCACCGCTTCATTGACAAAAAATAAAAAAGTCTCAGAACATGGCCACACAAAACAATCATTTAAAAAAATATATATTTACTGTTATTTACTGTTTAGTAGTAAAAAATTATTAACTCACAGATTACAGTCAACATATCAGTCATTTTTGTTGCATGGTGAACGCCATAGATACTAAACCCAATAAACAGATTGAAAAATCCGCAGCATAACACGGTAGCAGGAGAGTGGATGAGATTTGAACAAACGTCATCCACACGCTGCGTAAATAATAGGCGGAAAAAACGCTCAGAAATTTAACGGGGAGGTAAAACCCGCAACAAATAGCAGATGTTGCGACTTTGTGGCAGAAAAGCTGCGATTCCGCCGCAAAAATCGCAACTCAGAAAAAATATAAAATTTATACTTACCCAGAATTCTGTGCTTCTTCGTCCAGGCCGACCTCCTGGGACGACATTTCATCCCATGTGTCATCTCTGCAGCCAATCACAGGCTGCAGGGGTCACGTGGGATGAAACGTCATCCCAGGGCTGCAGAGCGCCATGGCTTCAGGACGTCGGAGGGACGCATCGCCATGGTAAGTGTCCTTTTTTTTTACAGTTATCTAGCGCTGACATTCAAGTCGGAAAACTGCGCCACAATTTGGTGAGGTTTTTCGGCCGGAATTCCCTGTGGCGCACAGGGCGGATCCGCTGTGTGTTTTTACACAGCGTATCCGCCCTGTGTGAACATACCCTGAAACTTTTTTTTACGCACCGTTTTCTGCAGCAGAAATTCCGGCCGAAAAACAGCACCACAATTTGGTGCGCTTTTTCGGCTGGTATTCCCTGCGGCACCCAGGGCGGATATGCAGCGTATCCGTCCTGTGTGAACATACTCTTAGAAGGCAGGGAGAAAAAAAACTAAAATTAAAAATGGCTGCGGTGGGAAGGGGTTAAACAAAAACAGCCTTCACTTTCTCCACTCAAATATAAAATAAATGAACACGTTCAGGTACCAAGAAAGGGTGGAGATAGTAAGAATATATTGCTACGGTGATAAGCTTAGTGGTTACATATTTTACAAACCCTGGAGCCAAAAGGATTAAACATAGAATTTGAGTTTGCTCATTTATTATAATGTTGCGGAATGTATGATTCCTCTTTTGTTTGTACTTTATTCCTAGGCTCACCAGAATTGTTTATATCGGTGAGGAGATTCCTGTTGTATTGTATCAGAGGCAGTGAGTCTTATTATTTTATTGCATAATTCTATTATATCTCTATGACATAAATAGGAAAGTGTTATTTTGTTTATTGGTTGCCGAGACAGTCGCGTGACATCATCAGCGTGCACATGGTGACCATTCAGGTTGACTGTTTTGTTTAAAACTTATCAAGCAGTTGGGAGAGACTCAGGATGGGCCGAAACCTGTCCTGCTACATGTGTTGTGTTATATGCTTAAAAAAATAATCCAAAAAAGAATTACAAGTGAGTGAGTGCCGGGACTTTTGTCTTCTATTGATTTACAATCAACATATAGTAGCACACATTTAAAGTGGAGCGCTGAAAATAATATACATACAGTTGTCGCTGGGGAGTTGCGATTAACATATCATGTCACATGCACAATTTTGATAAAAATTGTTCCTGGGGTACTATGGTTAGCCAAGGGGTGGGGCTTAGTGTTCCTGATCTCCTATACTTATCCAAAGGGTGGGGCTTAGTGTTCCTGGTCTTCTATGGTTAATCAAGGGGTGGGGCTTAGTGTTTCTGTTCCCCTATGGTTAACCAAGGGGTGGGGCTTAGTGTTCCTGGTCTCTTATGGTTAGTCAAGTTGTGGGACTTAGTGCTTCTGGTCTCCTATACTTATCCAAAGGGTGGGGCTTAGTGTTCCTGATCTCCTATGGTTAACCAAGGGGTGGGGCTTAGTGTTCCTCATCTCCTATGGTTAGTCAAGTAGTGGGGAAAGAGAGAAACACCTCCAGCTCACCTTCGTTGCAGATGTAGTTCTAAGGGTAGTCGTGCACGGATCCTTGTGTCGGCACACAGTAGACAAGACCAGAGAAGATGGGGTTTGGATCCAGCACAGACGGTTCAATAAAATGGAAGAAATTTTTCCAAGTTTAATGGGCCAGTATTTTTGGCAAGTTAAAATCAGGAATAAAGAGCACAGCGTGACATCCTGATAGTGTAGGGAAAAAAAGTGATAATGGTAGATAAGAAGCCTACGCGTTTCAGACGCTACGAGCGTCCTTAATCCTGGTCTCCTATACTTATCCAAAGGGTGGGGCTGTAACGTCTGTGGTCGCTGAACACAAACTCCTTCCATCCAGTCGACGCCCTTCTCTCCAGAGATGTCTGCACATACAGCCTTCCCGTTCCACAGTGACCACCACGGTGCGCTCGCAAGCTCAGTCCAGACTTAAGAAGCCAAAGCGCACGCAGGTGGGAGATTGAGCTGATTGCTGGAAGAGCACCTTGGGCTAGAAGAAGGTCCCAGCCCTTTCCTCCCATGCTTGAGCATTGTTTGTCGTATCCTAGTCTGTCTATTCAAATGCTCTCCCAGTGTCTTCCAGTTCCCAGTGTTTCCTGTACCTGTATCCTGTGCTATCCTGGTCAAGTGCCGTGCTGAGCTGGAGTCGTGCTTTGCTGCATACCACGCCTGTCCTGCTACACCACGCCTGACGTCTGCCTGTTGCCTAGTCCCAGCTGAGCTTGCCTTGCTACTATCCGAGCTGCCACAGGTACCCTATACGAACTATAGACTGTTTCCTGCGCCCTGTTGGCCAGTTGTCATACTGCCAAGGTGGTGCGGTCCAGTGGGTCCACGAACCCAACGTGACAAGGGCCTAGTGTTCCTGGTCTTCTATGGTTAACAAAGGGCTGGGGCTTAGTGTTACTGGTCTCCTATGGTTAAGCAAGGGGTGGGGCTTAGTTTTCCTGGTCTCCTATACTTGTCCAAAGGTTGGTGCTCAGTGTTCCTGGTCTTCTATGGTTAACTAAGGGGTGGGGCTTAGTGTTACTGGTCTCCTATGGTTAACCAAGGGGTGGAGCTTAGTGTGCCTGGTTTCCTATGGTTAACCAAGGTGTGGGGCCCTTCTGTTCCTGGTCTCCTATGGTTACTCAAGGGGTGGGGCTTAGTGTTCCTGATCTCCTATACTTATCCAAAGGGTGGGGCTTATTGTTCCTGGTCTTCTATAGTTAACCAAGGTGTGGGGCTTAGTGTTACTGGTCTCCTATCGTTAGCTATGCGGTAGGGCTTACTGTTCCTGATCTCCTATACTTATCCAAAGGGAGGGGCTTAGTGTTCCTGGTCTCCTATACTTATCCAAAGGGTGGGGCTTAGTGTTCCTGGTCTCCTATGGAAGACAGAGTAGTGGGAGGAGGGCTTCTTCTGCAGCCAGTTGCCTTACAGCCAGAGACAGCTCAGATCTGAGCTTTGTTAGAAGAAGGAATTGGGGAATGGCTGATCACCTGGGACATAGAGAAGAATTGTTCATATATTTCTTACAGTTTGATTGCAACTTTAGACAGATTATAAGTGGGATGTTAAGGGAGGAATTGCTGGGATTCTTAAAAACTCTTGTGTATTTTATACATTTAGTTTTTTCTTTAAGGACCTGCTTAAAGGGATAATGAATTATATTAAAACAACTAATGCATCAGATGTGATGACCTGTGTTTATTGAATATGTACGTCCCATGTCTACTTTGCATGGTTTATGGATCACCAGTGCTTTGAACGGAAGTTATTCCATAGACAGACAGTTTTTTAGAGAATTGTTGTTTTAGTAATGTCTTCTGATTTTGTGCATAAACCTCCAACCTCAACCAACAGGAGACAAAGCTTCTAACACACAAGACGCTGCAAATCAGCAACTCAAAGGCTTTCCCCAGCCAAAACCATGATATAGCTCTGAATATAGTTGGGTAAATATAATTATAACCCTCATTATTGTGCTCCCCCAGTCCTCTCCTCTGACAAATCCTTTCTGAAGAGACTTTGAAAACAACCTTACCATAACATTTAGCGTTGCCTTAACCCCTTTAAGGTGCTGCCTGTAATGCTTAATTTCCCCTATGGTGGCGCTGCAGTAGAATTGTACACTGATCGCTGGAGGTCCTTTGTAACAAAAAGAGATTAACCAAAGACAAACTTTTTTTTTTTTTTAATTTATTGAACACAAAGTGTTAAAAATCTGCTAGATATCCACAGGATATGCCAGAAATTTCTGGGACCTGCACCTATATGGAGAACGGGGTCCCTAGACTTTTATACTAGCTAAAAAGTTTGGCTTTGAAGGGAAATGTTTTTGCCTATTTAGTATTCTCTAATGACTTCTTTTGAAAATAAGATACTTAAAATTATCAAGCCGACAAATACCATCTAAACCTTATGTAATATTCCAAGGCTGTTTTGTAAATTTTTGCATGTCAGCGACACAATTTACAACAGTTCTTTTATATATATATATCACTTAGTAATTTGTACATAATATTTATATATCCTGGTTATGCATATTTAGCGCCTAAGTATACGTATTAATTCTTTTACTGTCGTTTTTGTTAAATTTCTTTGTGCAATTGATACATTTTGCATTTTTTTCCATTTGGAATAGTTTTTTTCAAACGAAAAACAGTCTCATTACTTTTGCATTTTTGGTGCCATTTATTAATGTCTAGTTATATACGCATAGTTTCAAAACCCATTTGATAATATCGGGACTGTGTCTTCTTACACATTTCCCATTTAGTAGACATTTCCTAGGTTATATTTTGCCACCTCTTTTTCACCTTTTTTTTTGCTAGAATATGAACTATACTTTTTATAACTTTATCGCAAATAACTCTGCATAGGTTTCTACATGTGTTTACATATTTTGTAACTTTGTTATACATTTAATCAGTTTCTAAAAATGGCGTGTAGAACTGTCTTTTTTTAATTGGATGTGTCAGGATTGGCTAACTGTGATTTTAAAACACATGTATCGAATCTTTTACGTTATGCTAGAAGTAAGAACACTTCTGTTTGAAACGCGTAAGCGGTAACACGCTATGTCCTCTATGGACTTTTAAAAAATCACCAAATAAAGCTCTTTTTATACTACACATTGTGGATGTGCTGAGGAATATCTCCCTTTTTTTTTTTCTTTAGAAATGTTGAATTCCTTGTCTGCCTACATGCCCCCCCCCTTCCAATTCCACTCCATTGAGGAACTACAGATCTCAGGACGGAATATTGGGTGGGCACATTTGTGGCTTTTGCTGCTGCCTTTTTCTCTCTTGTTCCCTAGACCCACGTCTGGACTTGTGAGGATGCATTCGCATGTTTCCGTAACTCACATAGATGAAAATAGAGCGAGCTGCACCCATGCGTGGCCACCTCTGCATTTACTCTTCTCCTGGATGCCGCTGCCACCTCACCATGCCAGACAGGGGTTGGGGGACACTTATTATCCAGATAGGTGGGGAACCCAGAGGTATCCTATGAATATGCCATAAATGTCTGAGATAGCCCTCTAAATAGGAATTTGTCTACAATTCGGCTCGCAAAATAACAAGACCTCAAATAGCTGTATAGATGGTGGCATTAATGAAGTTGTCCCTTACAGGTCGGAGAGCTGCTTTGTAAGCAAACAGAATCTTAATGGCCACCATGTAATATTACATTTCCCCTGCAGAACGCTGCTGCCCAGCTCCTATCGGAAAGGGGTTGTCCTGCATATCCACTGCTCTAGGCCACCAGGGAAGTAGACATTAACCCCTATTCTATCTTAGACAACCAGGGAAGCAGGCATTAACCCATTCATTACCCTAGACCAACATAGAAATTAGTTTGCCTCTGTTAATAAATAATTCTGTACAAAAGTTAGACTTTTCTCCAAGATATTAAATGTTTCAAATGTAATATTTATAATCTGGTCAAATTTTACCAAAATCTACAAAAAATATCATTGCATTTAACATTGGTCCACCACCTTACAACAAATAATATATATATACACACACACACACGTACTATTTTAAAATATAGTGGATTTATTATAATTTACAGAGATTTATTTAATTTCTTAAACATTAGCAGCTGATCAGCTTTATTTTTTTTACTGATCTTAACAGTATATGACGTTAAACAAAAACTGCAAAGTCCTTTAGTGTGTTTTATCATTTTGAAAATAATAAAATCTCCTATTTTTGTGCCAAATTATTAGTGTGAAATTAAAGGCACATGTCCCCATGACAGCACTTCCTGCCCCTGTGCTTGGGCATCTCAGTGTTATCATAAGGATACTGGGCCACATAGCAACCAACCATTTCTCTTTTTACATATTTTTTTTTACATGTGCTACAAATATGAAATCTGGATTCTGATTGGTTGTCATGAGGTTCCGTGTCCCTATCATTACACAATACTGCCAGAACACAGAAGTAAGAGTTATCATGAGGACACTGACAGGCACAGAATATTTTTTACATTTTTAAGTGGTTGCCTGCGATAGTAAAAATGGGCTGCACTTCTCTAGAAAGAGCGCCACTCTTGTCGATGGGCTGTGGTCCTGGTATTGCAGTTCAGCCCATTCACTAGTTTTCATACTAGAACATCTATCTATTATGGACCTATCACGAGTGGTAATGATGCCCGTGTGGGTTATAGATAATACACAACAAAAAGTGAAAATACACAGGACAAAACCTGTAAGGAACAACCGTGCATCTTTATTAATATATCCAAATATATAAAAATTACATAGAAAACATATAAATAAGGTTACACCAACACAAAGAGGTGCCGCCTGATCTGTACACCGTAACTGGCATGTCTACTGTGGGGATATGTACAAGGCAATACAACCAATAAACATACTCCGGACGAAGAAAGGGCGAAACGCTCATTGGGTCCGGTGTCTTTCCTGGTAGGCATAGCTGTCGTTCTTCCGCTCGATGGACTACCGTTTGTCCGTCTTTTACTACTCTCCGTGTGATGAGATGTTTTATAGAAACTTATCAGGCTTTTTTGCACATTATTAGGCCGGATTCACAAGAGCGTGTTCAGTCCGTGATATACGGTCCGCAGGTTGGCCGCATTTCCCGGACTGAGCACACTGCAGGGAGCTGGGCTCTTATCATCATCGTTATTTATGACGCTAGAAGTCGCTGCCTCGATGCGGGAAAACTGTCACGTACTGAAAACATGTTTTCAGTACGGGACTGTAGTTCCGCGGAGAGGCAGGGACTCCTAGCGTCATAAATAACGATGATGATAAGAGCCCAGCTCCCTGCAGTGTGCTCAGTCCGGGAAATGCGGCCGACCTGCGGACCGTATATAAACACACCCAAACACTCAACAAGGTTATGTGTTAGGGTGTGTTTAGCTCCTAAACTTTCTTTTTGGCACATTCAGATATATGAATATCTAAATTTTTCTTAAAAAATTTAGCAAATCCCTTTTTGATACTTTTTGTGGAAATTCAGTTTTACTCCACTGACGCATCTCGGCAGAATCTATGTTTATTTTCTTTAGTGAATTCTGTAGACCGTTTTAGTTCTGGTTGCCTAGCAACAATTTGTCTTGCTGCCTGGGTGACCATCATTTCAGTACATGTAGTTACAGTATGTTCTCTTAAAGAGGATCTGTCACTAGTTTATTAATTCCCTATCTCCTAACTAATTTAATAGGCGCTATGATGCCGATAATTACAGTATAATTTGTTTTCAAAAACGTTTATTATTAGCAAAATTATAAACATTTTTCTAAATATGCTAATGTAGCTCTAATAGCCAAATAGGAGGTGACTCTTTCTTTTCACTCTGGGTGGTGTAATGTTTTCTGTATGACCAGGGGCGTAACTGGCCTATAGCTTGTCCTACAAAAGACATGCATCCCCTATCCACAGGATAGGGGTTACATGTGTGATCGCTGGCAGCGATAAGGAGATCAGGGGACCGAAAGTCCCCCGAAGTTCTCATGACAAACCTCGGACTTCCGGCGTCTTCCGCAGTTCAATAAAAATGAAAGGAGCGCTGGTCACGCTGACCGGTGCGCAAGTCATTTCTATGGAGCTGCAGACAGACCCCGGAAGTCTGAGGTTTGTCATGGAGAACTTCGGGGGACTTTCGGTCCCCCGTTCTCCTTATCGCTGGGCGTTCCAGCGATCACACATGTATCCCCTATCCTGTGGATAGGGGATGCATTTCTTTTGTAGGAACAACCCCTTCAGTGGCGTCGCGCTGTAGCAGCCATAGCGGCTGCTAGCGGAGCCTCCGGCCATGGGAAGGGGAGCCCATGCCGGCGGGTGGCACGGGCCCCCTCATGCTGCGGGCCCCGTAGCAGCCGCTACGGCTGCTATAGCGGTAGTTACGCCACTGAGTATGACGCTGTCCAATCAGCATACAGCTTCTCCTCTTACCAGCCCAGCAACACAGCATGATCATATAGTATACAGATTCCATTCCCGACTGTGTATTCAACTGGCGATATCTCCGGATGTTTCACAGCTAGAACTGCGATCCTGGTTAGACTAGAATCTCATCTTTCATATGTCACCAGCAGGGGCGTAGCTAAAGGCTCATGGGCCCTGATGCAAAGGTTCTTCTTGGGCACCAACCAAACTTCTCATGGCCGACGGCCCGCAGCTTTCAGCTGCATCGCTGGGTCTCCTAAGTGACCCAACAATGCAGCACTAGCAGCCAGGGGCGTCACTAAGGACTTTAAAGATCAGGGGAAATAGCCCCAATACATGTGTCCCCCCCAAAAAACTGTGTGCGTGTATGTATATGTGTGTGTATATGTGCAGGAGTGGTGTTGCAGTGGCAGCGGCCACCATGCGGTACTGCAACCCATAGAGGAGGAACCCACTTTTTGAGAGGTCACCGTGAAGTGGCAAGTGGGCTTATACAATTTGATCAAAATGTTAACAAAGAACCTCGTTCATGTTTATACATTTTTGCCTAGCAGCTATAGATCAATGAATTACAAGTGGATGTGAGGTCCATGTCTAGTCTAACATACTGATATATTGGCCTCGAGGACACTCACCTCCACTTCTCATACACCCAGGACAATATACAACTGGACTTCCTTTTAATTCATTCCATTAAACTTGGAACAGAAAATCCATTTTAATTCCACCTAGCGCTGGATCCTACTTTCTTCCTTCCTTTCTTGCTAGCCTGCCGTGTGCCGACACGAGGATCCGAGCACAATCTACAATCCACACCACACTGGAGTGTGTAAGGTGAGCTGGAGGTTCCCTCCCCAGTTTCTATACTGATATATATATATATATATATATATATATATATATATATATATATATACATACATACAGTGAAGGAAATAAGTATTTGATCCCTTGCTGATTTTGTAAGTTTGCAACCTGTCAAAGACATGAACAGTCTAGAATTTTTAGGCAAGGTTAATTTTACCAGTGAGAGATAGATTATATTTAAAAAAAAAACAGAGAATCACATTGTCAAAATTATATATATTTATTTGCATTTTGCACAGAGAAATAAGTATTTGATCCCTTTGGCAAGCAAGACTTAATACTTGGTGGCAAAACCCTTGTTGGCAAACACAGCAGTCAGACGTTTTTTGTAGTTGATGATGAGGTTTGCACACATGTTAGATGGAATTTTGGCCCACTCCTCTTTGCAGATCATCTGTAAATCATTAAGATTTCGAGGCTGTCGCTTGGCAACTCGGATCTTCAGCTCCCTCCATAAGTTTTCGATGGGATTAAGGTCTGGAGACTGGCTAGGCCACTCCATGACCTTAATGTGATTCTTTTTGAGCCACTCCTTTGTTGCCTTGGCTGTATGTTTCGGGTCATTGTCGTGCTGGAAGACCCAGCCACGAGCCATTTTTAATGTCCTGGTGGAGGGAAGGAGGTTGTCACTCAGGATTTGACGGTACATGGCTCCATCCATTCTCCCATTGATGCGGTGAAGTAGTCCTGTGCCCTTAGCAGAGAAACACCCCCAAAACATAATGTTCCCACCTCCATGCTTGACAGTGGGGACGGTGTTCTTTGGGTCATAGGCAGCATTCCTCTTCCTCCAAACACCGCGAGTTGAGTTAATGCCAAAGAGCTCAATTTTAGTCTCATCTGACCACAGCACCTTCTCCCAATCACTCTCAGAATCATCCAGATGTTCATTTGCAAACTTCAGATGGGCCTGTACATGTGCCTTCTTGAGCAGGGGGACCTTGCGGGCACTGCAGGATTTTAATCTATTACGACGTAATGTGTTACCAATGGTTTTCTTGGTGACTGTGGTCCCAGCTGCCTTGAGATCATTAACAAGCTCTCACCTTCCTCAGGATCAAGGATACCCCACGAGGTGAGATTTTGCATGGAGCCCCAGATTGATTGACAGTCATTTTGTATGTCTTCCATTTTCTTACTATTGCACCAACAGTTGTCTCTTTCTCACCCAGCGTCTTACTTATGGTTTTGTAGCCCATTCCAGCCTTGTGCAGGTCTATGATCTTGTCCCTGACATCCTTAGAAAGCTCTTTGGTCTTGCCCATGTTGTAGAGGTTAGAGTCAGACTGATTCATTGAGTCTGTGGACAGGAGTCTTTTATACAGGTGACCATGTAAGAGCTGTCTATAATGCAGGCACCAACTTGATTTGGAGCGTGTAACTGGTCTGGAGGAGGCTGAACTCTTAATGGTTGGTAGGGGATCAAATACTTATTTCTCTGTGCAAAATGCAAATAAATATATATAATTTTGACTATGTGATTTTCTTTTTTTTTTTTTTTATATATAATCTGTCTCTCACTGGTAAAATTAACCTAGCCTAAAAATTCTAGACTGTTCATGTCTTTGACAGTGGGCAAACTTACAAAATAAGCAAGGGATCAAATACTTATTTCCTTCACTGTATATACACTACCGTTCAAAAGTTTAGGGTCACTTAGATATTTCCTTATTTTTGCAAGAAAAGCACAGTTTTTTTCAATGAAGATAACATTAAATTAATCAGAAATACACTCTATACATTGTTAATGTGCTAAATGACTATTCTAGTTGCAAACGTCTGGTTTTTAATGCAATATCTACATAGGTGTATAGAGGCCCATTTCCAGCAACCATCACTCCAGTGTTCTAATGGTACATTGTGTTTGCTAACTGTGTTAGAAGGCTAATGGATGATTAGAAAACACTTGAAAACCTTTGTGCAATTATGTTAGCACCGCTGTAAACAGTTTTGCTGTTTAGAGGAGCTATAAAGCTGACCTTCCTTTGAGCTAGTTGAGAATCTGGAGCATTACATTTGTGGGTTCGATTAAACTCTCAAAATGGCTAGAAAAAGAGAGCTTTCATGTGAAACTCGACATTCTATTCTTGTTCTTACAAATGAAGGCTATTCCATGCGAGAAATTGCCAAGAAACTGAAGATTTCCTACAACGGTGTGTACTACTCCCTTCAGAGGACAGCACAAACAGGCTCTAACCAGAGTAGAAAGAGAAGCGGGAGCCCCCGCTGCACAACTGAGCAACAAGACAAGTACATTAGAGTCTCTAGTTTGAGAAATAGACACCTCACAGGTCCTCAACTGGCAGCTTCATTAAATAGTACCCGCAAAACGCCAGTGTCAACGTCTACAGTGAAGAGGCGACTCCAGGATGCTGGCCTTCAGGGCAGAGTGGCAAAAAAAAAGCCATATCTGAGACTGGCTAATAAAAGGAAAAGATTAATATGGGCAAAAGCACACAGACATTGGACAGAGGAAGATTGGAAAAAAGTGTTATGGACAGACGAATCGAAGTTTGAGGTGTTTGGATCACACAGAAGAACATTTGTGAGATGCAGAACAACTGAAAAGATGCTGGAAGAGTGCCTGACGCCATCTGTCAAGCATGGTGGAGGTAATGTGATGGTCTGGGGTTGCTTTGGTGCTGGTAAAGTGGGAGATTTGTACAAGGTAAAAGGGATTTTGAATAAGGAAGGCTATCACTCCATTTTGCAACGCCATGCCATACCCTGTGGACAGCGCTTGATTGGAGCCAATTTCATCCTACAACAGGACAATGACCCAAAGCACACCTCCAAATTATGCCAGAACTATTTAGGGAAGAAGCCAGCAGCTGGTATTCTATCTGTAATGGAGTGGCCAGCGCAGTCACCAGATCTCAACCCCATAGAGCTGTTGTGGGAGCAGCTTGACCGTATGGTACGCAAGAAGTGCCCATCAAGCCAATCCAACTTGTGGGAGGGGCTTCTGGAAGCATGGGGTGAAATTTCTCCCGATTACCTCAGCAAATTAACAGCTAGAATGCCAAAGGTCTGCAATACTGTAATTGCTGCAAATGGAGCATTCTTTGACGAAAGCAAAGTTTGAAGGATAAAATTATTATTTCAAATAAAAATCATTATTTCTAACCTTGTCAATGTCTTGACTATATTTTCTAGTCATTTTGCAACTTATTTGATAAATATAAGTGTGAGTTTTCATGGAAAACACAAAATTGTCTGGGTGACCCCAAACTTTTGAACGGTAGGATATATATATATATATATATATATATATATATATATATATATATGAGACAGCATATCTATAGCACTACGACCCTATAGCTATGGATAGGAATAAATACAGTGGCTCAGCAGACAGTATCACACATGATAGGATTAGATACAGGGCTCAGCTCACTGACATCCCGGCTCCAGCACTGGACCCAGGAAAGGTAAGTATAATAATTGTTTTGCTTTTTTATGTGTTAGTAATTATTATTGTGTGTTTGTGTTTTTTTACAAGTTTGGTTGTTGGACTACTTCAGATTCGAGGACTACGATAACAGCGTTTTTTTTATTCTCAATAAAATGGATAACGAGGGTTGTGTGGAATTTTAATTTCAATCAAATATTTTTTCTATGTCTTTGTATTTTTTTAAACTTTATTACTACCACCTTAGTAATGGCCGCTGGCTGATTTTAGACATGAAGAGGCTAACACTAACCCCCATTATTACCCCGGTACCCACCGCCACCAGGGGTACCAGGAAAAGCCGGGTACGATCCAGTGCCCGACCATCTGTAGTGACGGAGGGGTACTTGCGCAAAAACAGTGGCCTTTCCCACCCTGGTAATGCTGCCTGCTGCTGCTGTGTTGTATCTGGCTGGTTATGAAAATGGGGGAACCCCACATTGTGCTTTCCAATTATTTATTTATTTATTTATTTTCATAACCAGCCAGATACAACACAGCAACAGCAGCAGCAGCCTCGTATTACCAGGGTGGGAAGGGCCACTGTTTTTGCCCTTTCCCAGCCTAGTAGTACCAGCCTGCGGCCGCACCGGTTCGCGGCCATCACAACAGATGGTCGGGTACTGGATCGTACCCGGCTCTTCACGGCACCCCTGGTGGCGGTGGGTACCGTGGTAATAATGGGGGTTAGTGTTAGCCTTTTGATCGGCTAACACTAAGCCCCACCTTAGTATTGGATGCTGTCAATCAGTCAGCGGCCATTACTTAGGCAGTAGCGATAAAGTTTAAAAAAATACAAAGACATAGAAAAAATAGATTTATTGAGAATAAAAAAGCCGTCATCTAAGAAGTTCTCGAATCCGACGTAGTCCAATGACCGAACCTGTAAAAAAAACACAAAAAAAACATTAGTAAGGGCCTGTTCATATCAGCCCGTCCGTTGAGGGGTTCCTTCTGAGGTTTCCGTCAGGTAACCCCTCAACAGAAAGGCAAACTGAAACCAGCTTCTGTTTCCCTCACCATTGATCTCAATGGTGACGGAAGCGTTGCTAAAGGTTTACGTTTGTCACCGTTGTGACAGAGTTCTGTTGTTTTGCATTGTCGACTGCGATATTGATTCAGCCAAAACAACGGAACTTGTTCACAACGGTGACAAACGGAAACCATTAGCAAAGTTTCCGTCACCATTGAGATCAATGGTGATGCAAATGGACGCTAAGGTTTACGTTTGCCTTTCCGTTGAGGGGTTAATCCGATGGAAACCTCCGACGAAACCCCTCAATGAAAGGGCAATGCTGATGTGAACAGGGCCTTAGATACAGAGCCCATGTGCATGTGTGATATGGTTTGTTGGTAGGCTTAGATACAGGGTCCAGCAGACAGTAATCTTATACAGTATAAGATTACTGTCTGCTGGGGCCCCGTATCTAAGCCTAACACATGGTAGGCTTAAAAGGGGTTGTCCAGTCCCTAAACAATGATGGCCTATCCTCAGGTTAGGCCATCAATATCTGATGGGTCGGGGTCCGACTCCCGGGACCCCCGCCAATCAGCTGTTTTGAAGGGGGTGCAGCGCTCATATTCAGCAGACAGCAATATTAAACTTACCCTACTCTTCGGCCGCAACGGAGGTCCTGACTCCATCCAGGGTCGGGATGTTGTGCGCAGCACATAGTGTCGTGATGTCATGCGCTGCACACAGCGCTTTGATGTCAGAACCTCCGCTGCGCTTCGGAAAGAGGGGGGTAAGTACTGTCAGTTACTATAGTAACAGGGGCCCGTGTAGTATATTACATAGGCCGCAGTTACTATAGTAACTTTTCATTGATGTGGTGCGAGGGGCCGCGGGCCCCCTGGCTTCAGGGCCCGGTCGCAATTACAACTGCTGCGATCCCTATAGTTACGCCATTGGCCACCAGAACCACTGTTCTAAGTGGTTCACAGTACGATATATGGCTATTTCAAGTGATCGCCTTCCCCCCAGCCTCAGTCTCTCACACTGTGTGAAGCAGCTTCATGCTGATAGGACAGCATGAGGAGGCTCCACCACAGGAGACGCGCTGGTGGTGATACCCAATTATCTAATATAGCCTAATTTGCATATTTATAAGGAAAAATCTCATAACTTTTAGAATAATAAACGTTTTGGGACACAATTTTTTATTTTTGTATTATCAGCGTGACAGCGCCTATTACATTAGCTAGACGATAGGGCATTACTAAACTAGTGACAGACCCTTTTTAAAGTGGTATTCCCATCTTAATCATTTATGGCATATCCACAGAATATACCATAAATGTCTGATAGCTGCGTTTCCCAGTTCTCAAGAATGGGGGTCCCCTGACTCCATCTCCACCTCCCTGGTCACCGCATCCAAGGTGGCCAGGATTACAGAAACAGCCGAGCTCGCTGTGCTTACCGTAACTCCCATTCACTTCCATGGTGTAACAGAAACATTGTAGCTCAGCTGCTTCTGTAATCCTGGCCAGTGGCAGCGCCACCGGGTGGGGACAGGGGACAGGAAAAAGGAAGTTTTTTCCTGCTATATAACAGAATGTTTCTTAATGCTACCCAGACTTGTTTGGAATTTATTTCACAATTAGAAATCATTCAGGTTTAAGAGTTAAGCTACATTCATACGAACGTGGCCAACCTTGGATGTGAAAAACTATCGTTTTTCACATCCGAGGTGCACCCGTTCGGGACGCGTTATCACGCATCCCCCATAGACTAGAATCTATGGAGGGATGCATGAAAACGCAAGAAAATAGGACATGTCCTATTTTTTCACGGACCCTTCACACGCTCCACGTGTGACAGCCATTGAGATACATGTTAGTCTGAATGAGCTCTAAGGCTGGGTTCACACGACCTATTTTCAGACGTAAACGAGGCGTATTATGCCTCGTTTTACGTCTGAAAATACGGCTCCAATACGTCGGCAAACATCTGCCCATTCATTTGAATGGGTTTGCCGACGTACTGTGCAGACGACCTGTCATTTACGTGTCGTCGTTTGACAGCTGTCAAACGACGACGCGTAAAAATACAGCCTCGTCAAAAGAAGTGCAGGGCACTTCTTGGTACGTTATTGGAGCCGTTCTTCATTGAAGTCAATGAAGAGCAGCTCAAAATTTACGGCTGTCAGAGAAGCCTCGCAAAATGGGAGGGGGAGCATATACGTCTGAAACTAGGCAGCTGTTTTCTCCTGAAAACAGTCTGTCTTTTCAGACGTAAAAGCCTCTCACCGTGTGCACATACCCTAAGGGAAAAACAAGCAAGACAAGGAGAAAACCGTGCAGGGACAAAAGACATTCGGGGCAATTTATTAAGACTGGCGTCTTATATGCCAGTATAAATTTAAAGAAAGTTGTTGTAAGATACACTAATTTATTAGGAGGCACATGCCTCTTAATGAGTAAATTAGGCTCAGCTCTGGCCCTCAGTGCACCAGAAAATCATATCTACTCCAGCTATGAGCAGGGGTAGATTTGCACTGTCATTTACCCCAATCTCCCGGCGTAAATTATAGTAAATTTATCAGGCTGTGGTGGCCCTGCCCACTTTTAGAAAAGATGCGTAGGCGATGTAAAAATAGAAAAGTCACAAAATTGCGACTTTTTTTTTACGCCAGGACTTTATGAATTAACCCAATAGTTATGTGTTTACAACCTCATGTACTCAGAGTAGGACTTGCGGGAGACTCAATGTATCCTATATACAGAAACATACAATACCATTTATAATAAAATAATTTATTGCATAAAGAATATTTCAACATTTTTTGAGGTTTCATCTAATTGTTCCTTCCCACAAGGATTTGGAACTACAAAATATAATTTTTTTATTATTATTATTATTATTATTATTATTATTATTATAGTTTTGTTTTTTTATATATGTATATTTTTGTATAAACAGCATTTTTTGTTTTCTTCAGTGATTTGGCAGATATTTGTTCATATTACATACACAAATTGTTCTCCAGTTTAAAAATACATCTCATTCCTTAAATTCTGATATAAATTTAATACCTTATATTAAATATGACACAATCCAGAGAAGTGTTTCCCAACTTTTTAGGTTCTCCCTACTGCAATAGTAGCCCCAAGGCTATGATCATAGACTGTGCTGCATACGTTAAAAGCACGGCATGAAGATCGGGCAAGTACCCTTAGAGACAGAGTGTGTGCCCCAGGTTGGGAACCTCGTATATAGAGCATAGAGAATGTAGGCCAAAAAGAGACAGATTACAGGTTAATCAGACAGTACAAATAAAAAAAAATTGTGTTATATTGTAATTAAATAGTGTGTAGTATTTTTGTTTAACTGTAGTCTCCCAAAGGCCTCATGACAAACCCATGAGCATAGATACTGGACCTTGTACGTTGGCACACGGAGTCCTATGGTTCTGTATTATGGATCCCTATGCTGCCGTTTTGTGCCCTCATACAGAGACATATATTGCTTCTAGGGGTGAATACTTTTGTGATACGGCATGTGATGGATCATGTCAAAAAACTTTGTATGCCCCCATGGGCCCATAGTTGTCTGTGAGTACTGTATTATAGACCCATACGACACAGATCCGTAATATGGCCATGTCCAGGAGGTCTTAGGGTTGTGCACAAATAGAATTCTTCAACAAAATTACAGCTATACAAAATTCAATGGAAGAATTAAAAAAAAAAATCCTGCACTGGGTCACCAGTATGGACCTATCATATTGCTAAAAACCCATTTGCCGCAGTCAGTTGAAATCCACTACATAGATATGTCAAACATCACTTTGTATTGACATTACGGAAAATTTTTGTCTCTCTTTTTGTTCTTGCTGCCTTATTTCCTCTTCCAATCTCTGCTTCTCGAAATTTGAAAAGTATATTTTTTGTATCTCCACACTTTTCCTGATTTTATCAAAATTACTGAAATCAGCAACATATTTCCCTTGTGGGGACAAGGAGACAACGGGAACAAATTCGTAACCCCAGTAGATCTCATCTGGAAGAAAAGATGTCCGACTCTGGCAGACCGTGCTGGTAGACTCCACTGTTGCGTTGAGAAGAACAACCAGTTCAAACTCTTTACTCTTTATGTTTTCACGAGTGAGATCTTTTAGTGGGCTTTTTTCATCAAGAACGTGGTAGAAGGTTAATGGCAAGATTAAAAAGGGACTTTCAGAAGAAGAGTCCACATGGAAACTCATGTTGGCCTGCTTGAGTAAGATCTTCTCCCCTTCCTTGGTTTCATAAGAATGAAGAAGTTTCCCATAAAGTTGACATTGTATTAAAAGGCTCTTCCTCATGTTCGCTACCTGTACCACCAAGCACATCTTCCCATTATGTTTTGTAATAACTGCTTTATTACTAAATTTTATTGTCTCTGCCCGTTTTTTGGGTCTGGCAATTTTGGCCAGGAAAGTACCTGTGATAAAAATTTCAATTAAAGTGGTCAAGACCAACTGTGCCACAAGCAAGACAATAGCCACCGGGCATTCCTCAGTAATGAACCGGAACCCATAACCAATTGTGGTCTGTGACTCTAGAGAAAACAGGAAGGCACCAGTGAAGGAGTCAACGTTCATTACACAAGGAGTGTGGTTGGAAGTTGGGTCTCTGCGTACATCTCCATGGACTATGGCTATGATGAAATAAATAACTCCAAAAAAACACCATGTCAGGAAAAAGGTTGCAGCAAACAAGGTGAGTTTATACCTCCATTTCATGTCGATCACAGTTGTCCATAAGTCTTGTAGGTAAAGAAAAAAGACTCCATCTACTTTGTCAATCTTCACATTGCTATGGCCACTTTTCGATATCACCCTTGGTCTGTCCGGCTTCACTTCAGCTTGAATATTTGTACCTACCAGTGGGCAGCTGGACATGTCCGAGT